>NC_092577.1:4215000-4282500 GCF_037975245.1 Apostichopus japonicus
CAATCACATCTTCCATGAGTTTAGTACATCTTGTGCCCTTGAACAAATCATAAATGGCAATTTGACTGGGTCCACTAACCAATACAATGCTATCTTCTGATAATACATCGCAGCAAGCGCTGGTGGATCTGATTAAATCATATTTTTCGAAAAATGTTTGAAACAATATTTCACCGTCAGCGCTCAAAGTGGTTATATGCGTTTGTCCTTCTGTCTTACCTGCTACTATGACAGCATCTTTGCAATATCTTATGCACTGAATAGAATGAAATTTGAGATTAAATCCTTCAATTTGGATGACAGACATTTCCTTCTCCACAATTCCTTCTCTAATAGCTTCCATTGCGTCTAGATCTACTTCGATCACTTCGCCTAGTGTCTCAAAACTTGGGAATTGTCTTTCCGTATCTGCAATCAACGGATCGATAGCTGCTATTACATCAGGAATGCTCTGTACACTCGTCCAATCATGCTTTGTGGTCAGAATGCTAGAAGCTGTAAAAGTCAAATTTTGAAATCTCTTGATTATGTTGTCATAGTAGTCCGAAAGTTCTCTAATATTGTCGTGACTTTGCTTTTGATGTACCTTCACCAGTTTTGTTTTTTCATCAAGAAGACTCTGTAAGCTCTCCAGCTGTTGACATAGTCGTGCAATTTCGGCTTCGTTTGCTTTCTGAAACATCTTAATCTGTTTGTCGGTTCTTCTTGTTTTCTCAGCACAAACCTTCTCGTGTTGCACAACAAGCATCTGTATTTTTTCTTCCAACTCCTTCTTATTATCGCGAATATCTTTCTGCAGAATCGCAGTTTGCATATCCTTCTGCATTTTAAAATCATTTTTCAGTTTGTCTATTTCTCTGTTGATTTGCATTTTTTCTCTCTCAAACTGCGACTTAATCACCTGCTCTTGTCCACGTGTGTTATCTTCCAGCTTTGTCCTCTTTTCAGACATTACTCTTGGCATATCGTAGACTTTCTCTTTCAGCTCCATCAATATCCCGAGGCTGTCAGCCAGTAGTTTCCTCTCCGATTTCGCTAATGATGTTACTTCCTGCAGGTCGTGTGCTTTGTGCTCTCCAAAAGCTCCGCAAACCATGCAGATCGGTAAACTGTGACAAGATTTGCAACATAACTCTGCCACCTTCTCAGGATGTGTATGGCACTTAGGGGCATCCTTTAGTGAGTCCAGCTTTGCCATACTCAGGTTGCTATCCGCCACATTGCACAGCTCCAAGACGTGAGGACGATGCTCTTTCACAATGTTGTTCTTCATATGAATATCACGACAATTTTGACAGAGGAAGTCGTTGCACTTAAAGCAGTATGCAGTAACTGCAAGATCAAGGGTACAACCAAAGCATTTCTTGATAATTTCCGACTTCAAAGATTTCTTGAAGTGGACGTATTCAACAATGCTGTTCACAAAAAAATCTGTCTTAAATCCGTCCTCCGGAACAACTATGGTTTGCTGACATAGTGGACATATCAACTTTTCGCCAGCTTTACCTATAAGTGTCTCCAAGCAGACGCTGCAAAATCGATGTAGGCAGGGTAGTAATTTCGGGTCTTTAAACTGCTCCAGACAAATCGAGCAGAGGAGGAAATTTTCATCAATGTCATTCAAAACGGTTGAGTTGGATGCCATTTTGATGCAAGCTGAAAAGAAAATACCAAGAAAGAATAAATTTCATTTTTAATGAATATCAGCTCATAACATCGAAGAGAGATCTTGAAAAGAAGAGGCAAAAACAAAAACAGACATAAAGCAACAAGCTTTTGTGACTCCTTGCTATATAATTGCTAAAATGTTCGCTTAACTCACAGAATAATGTAGAGCAAGTGAATTAAATTTATCCAAGAATTCAGTAAGAAGCAGAAACAATCAGATATTTCCAGCTCTTACAGTATTTGTAGAACTCACTTGAGTGCTTCAACCAATTAATTCACTGGTGGGCAGGTCCAAGCTATTTGCACTGTGACGTACGGGACATTTCAGAGAATTAAATGTGTCTCAAAGTTATAAAAATTTATTTTCCAGAAACTTTTTCAGGTTTTCATATTTATTATTGCTGCTACTTTATTACAAACTCATGAAGATTTCCTACACTTGCTTTAATTAGGTCCCATCATAATTAATGTACAGTGTGACGTACGGGACCAGAGAATTTTGTGTTTTGCAAAGCAAAGCTGAAACCCCTCTGAAATTAGGAGGCCAGTGATCAAGCTGTTATCACTAGTGAATAGCCTAACTTTCCAAGGGCTGAGCTGTAACATATTAGAAAAAAATATGAAGCCATTCCAGTACAGTGATTACACAAATGAAAATTGTCCTGTGACGTACGGGACATGTGACGTACGGGACAATTTGTCCATATACAAATTAAGTATGAAAACTCATATAGTTATTCCTGAATATACCATAACAAGCTGATTTCTACATAGAAACATTAATTTGGATATTCCAGAACAATGTCATTGGTAATTTCATGCCATATTTCCTTCTTTCTGGGATATGGAAAAGAGCAGTTACTATACTTGTGAGATCATTCCAATACATAAAACATGGAATGAGTAAAGTATTAATCTACTCTACACATACATCAAATACTCATAACATCAATTCTAGCTTTGTTAGACCACAAATGATTCAAGATGCAAAGTTTTGGTGCAAAACTCTTTTGGAATATACTGTACAACACTGTATCATACTCCCCACTATTGACCCTAAAGTTGAAATATGACCCATCCCATTCAAAACATACCATAATGTCCACAGTAACGTCCACGTAATGTCCATCTATGAAACTAGTACAACAAAGAAAACTCTATAGACCTAAACCTGGTTACCAGACCAAATACTAATGACATCAATTCTAGCTTTGTTAGACCACAAATGATTCAAGATGCAAAGTTGTGGTGCAAAACTGTTTTGGTATATACTGTACAACACTGTATCATATATACTCCCCACTATTGACCCTGAAGTTGAAATATGATCCATCCCATTCAAAACATACCAAAATGTCCACAGTAACGTCCATGTCATGTCCATCTATGAAACTAGTACAACAGAGAAAACTCTATAGACCTAATACTGGTTATTGAACAAACTCATGAGTGATTGTCCTCTGCAAAAATTGGGCGAGCAAAACTCTACACTTGTAACTAAAAATCTCAATGTCTACCATCTAAGTTCAGGACACAAGAACATTGTTGCACAGTCATGATAGTCACACTTCACACTAGGCCTACGAAATGTTGAAATGCAAACTCAACATTCTTGAAGTCATCCTCATTCAATGTCAATGTTGAATAGCATTGTAGATGATTCTGTATCCCACACACACACACAATTGACTTCCCGTTAGTTTATTGAACAACACTTGTGCTGTTGGTGGTCATCAGTCAATAGTTTACTTGGTGCCATAATGTGCTCTTCAGGCATGCAGGGATTATAAGTTGCAACTACCGGCTTTCAACAAAATAAATTTGTAAGCTTTGGAAGGTTTCCAGTAGAGGTCCCCATTGGAGCCCATGCATGTTTATTATGTGTAAATACAAGGTTTCCACCACACTATGTCCCGTACGTCACATTTTTAAATTTGATAATTAGATTTGCAGTGAATATTATTTCAATTTTTTTGCGATGGATTTTGTTGAGCAATGTTCTTAATTAGAACTTTATAGAATATCACCAAAAAAATTGTTCCTCCATATCAAAACTTGAAAAAAAGTGCTGAAAATTGTGACGTACGGGACATCAGTATTTGAACACTAGCTAATTAGCATATTTAATTGATGAACCCCCACACATAATATGTCAAAATTATTGGATTTATTCGATTATCAATTGTCAATCGCAACAACTCTGTACCTGGACGACATACATTAATCTTGGAGTGAGTCAAACTGGGGACGTATGATTGGAAGGCACCGGCTTTAACCACTGAGCTAACACTCCATGAGCTAACACTCCAATATTACTAGGGTTCTTGCACTCATCATTAAGCTGGATCTACATGCCAAGTAAGTACAAAGTTCAACTAAAATGTGTAGCATTTACAAAGTCTTCAGGTTTTGACCCATGTTGACCTCAAAGGCTCATATGACCTTTGATCATCTTAAAAAAGAATATGGTTCTTGTAACCATAAGTTGTATGCACATGGAAAGTATGTAAGGTAATCCAAAATGAACATTTTTGAGTTAAAGTGTTTACAAACCGGCGTCAAATACACACATGCCCATACACATATGCAATCACCATCGCGTATATTTCTATCCCCTCCGGTAGGGAATAAAAAAAATATTAGTCTTAATCTATTTTTGAGAAATGAAAAACTGGAAAAGAAATTCAAAGATTGCACTCAAGATTGTCTATTTACAGACTGGAGAACGAACCCTTGGAACTTTTCTGGGAAAGAAATTGTGCAAGACATTTTCCCAAAACTATTCGGCATCAGTGTCGTTAAATTTAGTTGCCCTTCCTTCAGTGACCCACTTAGAAATATGGTGGCCATTGGTGTACAATAACAGTCATTGCAATTGTTAAGCATACATGTAGGTCCATGTACATACTGTACAACAACTATAATTTATAAATGCATTTAACTTCCATAAAATTAACTTAGCCCTATATACTGTATATAACAACAGCAAACAACTAACCCAGCAAACGAAAGAAGGGAAGTGATAACCATCAACAAATCAAATATTTGTTTCAAATCAAGGTATGAAGTCTAATGTAAAAAGACCAATTATATATGGTGGGTGGTTCTAGTACGTACACATTATTAGCTGTCACTACAACATGCAGATATGAAATATAATAACAAGAGTTACCTTGTTCGCTTTACTCAATGACATTTTTAATGGCCAAGTTTACAGCCTGTGAGAGCTATTATCATATATGGCAGAAAATAGCCCCTAATTATGATATGACATATTTACATGTAACTAGTCTCTTACCATATCTGTTTCATTTGGTGTGGTATAGTACAGGTCAATTTGTCAATATTAAACTTAAATAATTAAAATGTCTTCTTTAAACTATAATCAGAGAGCTAATGTAGGAGAATTAAATGTTGAGGTCCAGCTCTGAATTTTCAAATGACATTGAATGTGTCCTTATGAACTTGATTGTACATGTGCACTAATGTAAATGTTAGTCAATGTGATGCTCCCCTTTAAATACTGATGATCTGCAAATAACAGGGAATGAACAAAGGAGGGGCGTCTATTTTAGTGAGTTGCAGGCTATACAAGATATCATATATTTATAGATTTTTTTGCTTGTTGCTCGAGCTGTTTTGGTAACATCTAGTCCAAAGTAAACACAAAAAATAAACAAAAAACAAACATGGGTTGTGGGGCCTGAATGTATTTTGATGGCTGCTCTGTACTACATTAAATTGTATAGACAATATGACAGGTTGACTATGCTGGTGTAATTTGCATGTATACGTAAAATCGCACAAACATAATTGCCTTGCTCTTTATAGGACATTACCAGGTAAACCCATGTGAACTTAATTTTCGTCAGTCTGGGAGATAGTAGCCTCACTATGTTGCAGTACACCACACTCGATACATGCACCAAACCAGAAAGCCAATAGGCTTAGTGATTCCTTACAGTTTTATATGAGAATGTTAAATGTAACACTGTACACATTGACAATAGCCACAAACTCATAATGGTTAATCCAATATTTGCTTAAATCGAAGGTGTGTCATGTATTCGGTTTGGCCTAACTTTAGAATCCGTACCATATGAATGGGAAAGCTTACTTCGAATCGGCAGAATAACAACTGTATAATCCCAAATCAATAGAATAACAGTCAGTGAATAGGTGCGTCGCGTGAATGATTCGCTGGAATGAATTAAAGGGGTAGAGTTCCAAATGAATTAATCGGGTAGTCAAATGGTACGGATTCTAAATTATTACCTTAGGTTTAAAGATTTTGACCTACTGCACATACCGTGTTGGCATTTGATGTGATACAAGAAAGGTTATTGTCAAATGTTTTTGATTTTGAAAGGTTCAGACCTCTAATGACCTCCATACATTACAGTATACCCAAAATGCCTACCAGTGTATATACAGTAGCCTATGATATTCTTGTCATTTCTGATACGATTCAATGCATCCGTCCAAGTAAGAAATACAATTTAGAGATAAGTTTTTGTTCAACAATCTGTAACCTACGGGTCTCTGTGGTCTACACAAGAAGCAATGGTTATTGTTCATTGCTAGTCTCACTCTTACCCTACCCTACAAAACGTTTGGCTAGGCCTAGCCACTAGTCTATACTTTTAGTAGCCTAGGCTACGGCTACCATATAGGCTCAACAAATGCTAGGCAAATCTGGATATTCACATACCTTAAGACTTATTCTACCTTTATTTTCAAAAGGTTACAAGAGCCCTGAATTGATATCATAAATGAAAGGCATTCTTAAACCGCTTCCAGTCCGCGTAGGCATTGAGACGGAACCTATTCACAATGAACCCCCTGACTTGACACAGACCAACCTGAAGCTATCCCAGGATTGTTCACAGGATTCATCCCAGGATTCAACCCAGGATTCATCACAGGATTCATCACAGGATTCATCACAGGATTCATCACACTATACATCCCAGGATTCAGATTTACCTAGGATTCATCTAAGTGTGTTTTAGGTTCATTAATGGATCTTTAGCGCACGTGTTACTACCGCAATAAAACGCTCAGCCTAGGAATAAAACCGTACAAACTTACTTCTAACAAGGCATTAGGCCTGTTACGTGATTCAATCTTTAATCTATTATCATCGCATAGTCGATTAGGTTATTGCATGCACCCCGGCAGAGTAGCTCTCGTGTGTAATTCAAGAACGTCACAATATACTTACCTAACGTTAATCACCGTGTCTGTGTTATCTATCGGCCCACGAAACATGGTGGCAGCGATGTTTGTGGTTGTTTAAAGGACGCTGTTCCGATATTCAAACCGAAAAATACATTGTCGGAACTGTTCAAGTCGTAAATATTATACAAAAACTGTCTTCATCAAACAGGTTTTCGCCGTGAACATTAGTACAGGTATCCGTTGTGCGAATATTGACGAGTAGTAGCATACACTCTACACAATGGCAGACTCCGAAGAGACGACTACGGAGGCGACGAGAATGAGTCGTAGTTCTGGAAACGTTCATCCCCCACCTCGCCCTTTGACAAACATTGCCCCTCCACCGCCTCTTCAGCTAAAAGATGGGGTAGCGGAAGAATGGAAGCTATTCAAACAGATGTTTGAGGGGTACTGTATCATCACCCAGCTAGATAAACATGAAACTGTATACAAAAAGGCTGTATTTTTACACTGCATTGGAGCCAATGGTGTGAAGATATATAACAGTCTAACGTTTACAGACGGGGAGGATTAGGATGATATTAGAGTCATCATAAAGAAATTAGATGAATACTTCATCGGAGAGTGTAACGAGACCTATGAACGATATGTTTTCAATAAAAGAGACCAGAACACAGGTGAGACCATTGATGCATACGTTGCGAATTTGCGCACACTTGCCAAAACATGCAATTTTGGTGAGTTGGAAGAATCATTGATAAGGGACAAGCTAGTTTTGGGTATAATTGACCCCAATACTAGAAAAACTCTACTTCAAACTAGAAAATTGACACTGCAAACAGCAATAGACATTTGTAAAACCGCAGAAGCGACAACTAACCAAATGAAATCAATGGATTTAGAGAACGTAAACAAAGTTCAACAGAAAAGAGAAAATGTCAAAGCCGACAACAAAAAGAAAACTCTCCCAATGATCCACAATTGCCAGTATTGTGGAAGGTCACACCGAAGGAAAAAAGAAGAATGCCCAGCCTGGGGTAAATTGTGCACACAATGTGGCAAAGAAAATCATTTTGCAAAGAAATGCAGGTCAGCAAACACTAAAAGGAGCCAAAATCAGTCAAAACAGGTTAATCAAGTTGATTATCAATCTGAAGACTGTGAATGGATTAATGTAATCAAAACAAAGAGTAAAGATCTGAAATGCAAGATGGAGGTAAACAATCAAGCCGTTGTTTTCCAAATCGACACAGGTGCAACCGTTAACACGGTACCTGAGAAATATGTTGGTGCTACGACAGGTGATTTAAAGACCCTGACTATGTGGAATGGTACTCAAATCAAGTCAAAAGGTACAACCCGACTAGTCATCAAAAATCCTGTCAATAACAAGGCATACTCAGTCGAGTTTGTTGTCACAGAGGACACTTTAACTCCGTTACTAGGACTTAAAGCAGCACAACAGATGAAACTCATTCAAATAAATTCTGAAAACATGCAGAGGGTCATGTCAGTCACAGATGTAGGTATGTTCCCGTCAGTGTTCGAAAATAAGCTAGGCAAATTGCCAGGCCTAGTCACTCTAAAAACTGATGGAAATGTGAGACCAACCGTGATGCCAACTAGGAGGGTACCACTAGCTATCCGTTCCAAATTAAAGCAGGAATTGGATAGGCTAGTAAATGCTGACGTCATTGCTGTGGTATATGAGCCGACACCGTGGGTGAGTGCACTGGTCATCGCACTAAAGAAAAATGGAGACCTGAGAATATGCATTGACCCTAGGGAGCTCAATAAAGCACTACAGCGAGAACACTACACACTGCCAATCCTAGAAGAGACCCTACACGAACTTGGTCAATCCAGAGTATTTTCAAAAGCAGACCTATCATCGGGATACTGGCACGTTCAGTTAGACTATGAGTCAAGTCTATTGACCACTTTCCAGACCAGCTATGGCAGGTACAGATGGAAACGTCTTCCATTTGGCCTATGTGTTTCTTCAGAAATATTTCAAAAGAAGCTAGTTGAGGCACTGGACAGTCTAGATGGAGTAGTGTGCATTGCCGATGATGTCATAATCCATGGCAAAGATACAGAGCAACATGACAAAAATCTCAAAGAGTTCTTGAAACGATGCCAAGAACAAGGGATCAAGCTTAACCAGGATAAGCTTGAACTAAGACTGGATGAAATCACATTCATAGGTCACAGGCTAACCAAGAATGGCTTGCAATCCGATCCAGAGAAGGTGAAAGCCATCACCGCCATGCAAGCTCCGTCCAATCTGAAAGAATTAAGAAGGTATCTTGGGATGGTAAACTATCTTGCAAAGTTTCTTCCCAACCTCCACGATACAACAAAGCCACTTCAAAATCTGACCAAAAAAGACACACAGTGGAATTGGTCAGAAAGTCAACAGAAAGCTTTTGAAGAAGTCCAGAAGAAGGTACAAAATTCTCCAGTATTAGCATTCTATGACCCAAAAAAGGATTTAATGCTGGAAAATGATGCAAGTGAATATGGCTTGGGTTCTGCTTTGCTCCAAGACGGTAGACCAGTTGCATATGCCAGCAGGACTCTCACAGAGACTGAACGTCGATATGCACAAATCGAGAAAGAGATGCTCGCAGTCAGCTATGGTCTAAAGAAGTTCCATCATTACACATATGGACGCCAGGTTTATGTTATTACTGACCATAAACCTCTGGTTTCAATCATCAAGAAACCACTCTCCAAGGCACCGAGAAGGCTTCAATCACTTCTGCTTCAAACCCAGGAGTACAACATTGAACTTTCGTACAGACCAGGCAGCCAGATGATTCTGTCCGACACATTGTCACGAGCACCACTGGCAGGATCAGGGAACGCTGATATAGAGAGTGTCAACAATGTTGCAATGTTACCAGTCAACAGCGCACGTTTGGATGAAATTCGTGTTGCTACACAAAATGATGCTTGCCTTCAGAAGCTAAAAGAGGTAATAGTGAAGGGATGGCCGGCCGAGAAAAGAGGTCTTAACCCATCTCTTACACCATATTACAGCTACAGAGATGAGCAAACTGTACAAGATGGAGTTGTTCTTCGTGGAGAAAGGATCGTCATTCCAGCGGCAATGAGATCCCAGATAAAGGACAAAGTACATGCTGGTCATCTAGGCATTAACTCTTGCCTGAGGCGTGCACGAGAACTTGTGTTTTGGCCAGGTATGTCTGCAGAAATCCGACAGTTTATCGAAAGTTGTGGAACTTGTTCAACATTTAGTGACAAACAAGCAGCGGAGCCATTGTTTGTACACCCAGTCCCGAACAGACCATGGGAAAAGGTCGGCACAGATCTGTTCTCATTCTGTGGCCGAGACTACTTGATCACTGTTTGACTACTACAGCAGTTTCTTTGAGGTTGACTGCTTGACTGCTTGACTGAGACATCATCAGAAGCCGTCATCACCAAGTTGAAACATCACTTCGCGAGGCATGGCATACCTGACGTTGCGATAAGTGATAATGGGCCGCAGTACTTATCCGAAAGGTTCCAGCACTTTAGCAAGACTTGGGATTTTCGACATGAAAAGTCAAGCCCAGGAAACAGCCAATCTAACGGAGCAGCAGAGGCAGCTGTTAAAACTGCCAAACGGCTATTTACAAAATGCCGTGCATCGAAGGAAGACCCGTACATTGGGTTACTGAACTTCAGAAATACACCAACTGAAGGTGTCGAGGCAAGTCCGGCACAACGACTGATGGGTAGACGGACAAAGACTTCTGTACCATCTACTGCCTCTCTACTTCAACCGGGCACGAACAATTCACAACGAATCTGGCGGCAAATGGACTCAAAGAAATCCGAGGTTGCACAACGATTAACACCAAGGAGGACACTTAAACCTCTAAATGTTGGTGACACTGTACGTATGCAACCAATACAGACAGGCCAGAAAGAATGGAAGGAGGCGACCGTGACAAAGGCAATTACATCCCGGTCATATGAGGTCGAGACAGAAAAGGGCAGGAAATTCCGCAGAGGAAGGAGATTCCTGAGATCATCCCATAAGCCATGTGAAGAACATCCGCCTGATGACGTCCAACCAGACGAGGCAAAAGAAACCATCACCGAACAACTAAAACCACCCGAACCACCACCATACCAAACCAGGGCTGGAAGGATCATCAGGAAGACGAACCGTTTGGATCTGTAATTTTGTTCTATGTTATTCGATTTTGAAGTTTGTCGATTTATTGATTTTTGAGTGTAATTGGAGCTACCCTTGCAATTAGTAATCCCAGAAATCATTTTGTCTTGAACTCTGACAATCCGAACATTTTACTTTAATTAGCTAAAAAATAAAAGGAGAAAGATGTTACGTGATTCAATCTTTAATCTATTATCATCGCATAGTCGATCAGGTTATTGCATGCACCCCGGTAGAGTAGCTCTCGTGTGTAATTCAAGAACGTCACAATATACTTACCTAACGTTAATCACCGTGTCTGTGTTATCTATCGGCCCACGAAACAAGGCCTACCACTTCATGTAACCACGATCACTGATGAAAGCCTGATCGAAATGGAAACAACTTCCTCATATTTCCATCTCAGAAAATGTAGATTTATAAGCAGAATAATGTGGGAATCCACTCTGACCCGGGTCTGACATATTTTAAGACTCGAGATTTCACTTCAGTCTTGTTGACATCTGTGGTAACGAATATAAAAATTTTGTTATTACGAAATAATAAGATTAATTCTTAATTACGGAATAATAATTCGTTATTGCGAAATACGAATTCATATAATTAAGAACAACCCAGAACAGATAGGCTTGCGTAAGAAACTTGAGTATATGTACTTCTTCTAATTCTGCAGCGGTAGTTAATATGGCGCTATACAGATTCATCAGACAAACATGTGCAGATACCGTTTCAATCCGGTGATGAATCTGTTGATAAATCCGAATCCTGCGATGAATCGTGGTTGACAGAAACGTGATACCTTGTTATCTTTAATCTAGACCTGAGATGTCCATCGCTGCTATGTACACTGTGTTGTGGGTATTGACCGTAGCTGTATGTATAACTGTACACTAGTGTCTAATTACCGACCGTAACAAGCTGTGTGTGTATTTTCTGGGATCGATGGTGGTATCTAACCCTTCTGTTACACCTCATTCGAAACTAGGTCAGATTACCGGCATGAGACGTTTCTTTGTGCTCGAGTCTTCACACCCTTTAATGGCAGTCTGATAGTTCCTGGTGCAAAATTGTAGACCATGCACTTTCTATTTTTGTTGACTTTGGTGCTCAGTTGTATATGAGTACTAAAACGTCTACTTGGCCGCTGGATTCCGTTCACTTTCATTCCGTTCGTCTTTCCGTGACAAAAGTACATTGTCCCTTTAATCGCTGCGTCAAGTCAGGGGAATTCCATGACGTTCATTGTCAATAGGTTCCGTCGCTACGTCCAACTGCAACGTTGCGTGAAGGTTCACCAGCTAGAAAATCTACGCGGACAGGAAGTGGTTTAAGAATGCATTTCATTTATTAAATTAATGCAGGGCTCTTGCAACCTTTGGAATAAAGGTAAAGTAAGTCTTAAGATATGTGAATATCTATGATTGCCTAGCATTTGGTAAGCCTAGGGACCAGGGTAGCCGTAGCCTAGGCTAGATGGGTAACGTAAGACTAGTGGCTAGGCCTAGCCAAACGCTTTGTCGGGTAGGATAAGTGCGAGACTAGCAATCAACAATAACCATTATGAGTTTGTGGCTATTGCCAATGTGTGCAGTGTTACATTTAACATTCTCATATAAAACTGTAAGGAATCACTAAGCCTATTGGCTTTCTGGTTTGGTACATTTATCGAGTGTGGTGTAAAGAGCAAGGCAATTATGTTTGTGAGATTTTACGTATACATGCAAGTTACACCAGAATAGTCAACCTGCCATTTTTATTTTATTATTATTAACTTTATTCGAAACCAGGGATCCTGTCACTGGTGAACCAGTGTTCTCCCCAGGATCCCTGCACATATAACACATACAAAATATAACAAACAGAACACATAAATAAATATAGAATATAAATATAAAAACAAATAGGGCTAAGTTAATTTTATGGAAGTTGAATGCATTATAAAGTATAGTTGTTGCATGTACATGGACCTACATGTATGCTTAACAATTGCAATGACTGCTATTGTAAACCAATGGCCACCATATTTCTAAGTGGGTCACTGAAGGAAGGCCAACTTACACAAGACACTGATGCCGCACAGTTTTTGGTAAATGTTTTGAAAAGTTTTATCTTTTCCCAGAAAAGTTCCCAAGAGTTCGTTCTCCAGTCTGTAAATAGACAAGAGTGCAATCCTTGAATTTCTTTTCTAGTTTTTCATTTCTCAAGAGTAGTTTGAGACTATTATTTTAAGAAATATACGTGATGGTGATGGCATATGTGTGTGAGCATGTGTGTATTTGACGCCTGCTTGTAAACACTTTAACTCAAAAATGTTCATTTTGGATTAACTTACATACTTGCTATGTGCAATTTGTGCATACAACTTATGGTTACAAGAACCATATTCTTTTTTATGATGTTCAAAGGTCATTTGAGCCTTTGAAGTCAACATGGGTCAAAACCTGAAAACTTTGTAAATGCGACACATTTTTGTTGAACTTTGTTCTTGGCATGTAGATCCAGCTTGGTGAGTGCAAGAACCCTAGTGATATTGGAGTGTTAGCTCGTGGAGTGCTAGCTCAGTGGTTAACGCCGGTGCCCTCCAATCATAAGACATTTGAGCAATTATATGGCAAGGAGTCACAAAAGCTTGTTGCTTTATGTCTGTTTTTGTTTCTGCCTCTTCTTTTCAAGATCTCTCTTCGATGTTATGAGCTGATATTTATTAAAAATGCAATTATTCTTACTTGGTATTTTCTTTTCAGCTTGCATCAAAATGGCATCCAACACAACCGTTTTAAATGATATTGATGAAAATTTCCTCCTCTGCTCGATTTGACTGGAGCAGTTTAAAGACCCGAAATTACAACCCTGCCTTCATCGATTTTGCAGCGCCTGCTTGGAGACACTTATAGGTAAAGCTGGTGAAAAGTTGAAATGTCCACTATGTCAGCAAACCACAGTTGTTCCGGAAGACGGATTTAAGACAGATTTTTATGTAAACAGCATTATTGAATACGTCCACTTCAAGAAATCTTTGAAGTCGGATATTATCAAGAAATGCTATGGATGTAGCCTTGATCTTGCAGTTACTGCATGCTGCTTTAAGTGCAACGACTTCCTCTGTCAAAGTTGTCGTGATATTCATATGAAGAACAATTTTGTGAAAGAGCATCGTCCTCACGTCTTGGAGCTGTGTAATGTCGCAGATAGCAACCTGAGTATGGCAAAGCTGGACTCACTAAAGGATGCCCCTAAGTGCCATACACATCCTGAGAAGGTGACAGAGTTATGTTGCAAATCTTGTCACAGTTTACCGATCTGCATGGTTTGCGGAGCTTTTGGAGAGCACAAAGCACACGACCTGCAGGAAGTAACGTCATTAGCGAAATCGGAGAGGAAACTACTGGCTGACAGCCTCGGGACATTGATGGAGCTGAAAGAGAAAGTCTACGATATGCCAAGAGTAATGTCCGAAAAGAGGACAAAGCTGGAAGATAACACACGTGGACGAGAGCAGGTGATCAAGTCACAGTTTGAAAGAGAACAAATGCAGATAAACAGAGAAATAGACAAACTGAAAAATGATTTCAAAATGCAGAAGGATACGCAAACTGCGATTCTGCGGAAAGAAATCAGCGATAATAAGAAGGAGTTGGAAGAAAAAATACAGATGCTTGTTGTGCAACACGAGAAAGTCTGTGCTGAGAAAACAAGAAGTACCGACAAACAGATTAAGAAGTTTCAGAAAGCAAACGAAGCCGAAATTGCAAAACGATGTCAACAGCTGGAGAGCTTACAGAGTCTTCTTGATGAAAAAACGAAACTGGTGAAGGTACATCAAAAGCAAAGTCACGACAATATTAGAGAACTTTCGGATTACTATGACAACATAATCAAGAGATTTCAAAATTTGACTTTTACAGCTTCTAGCATTCTGACCACAAAGCATGATTGGACAGTGTACAGAGCATTCCTGATGTAATAGCAGCTATTGATCCCTTGATTGCAGATACGGAAAGGCAATTCCCAAGTTTTGAGACGCTAGGCGAAGTGATCGAAGTAGATCTAGACGCAAAGGAAGCTACTAGAGAAGGAATTGCAGAGAAGGCAATGTCTGTCATCCAAATTGAAGGATTTAATCGCAAATGTCATTCTATTCAGTGCATAAGATATTGCAAAGATACTGCCGTAGTAGCAGGTAATATTAAGGGAGAAGGACAAACGCATATAACCATTTTGAGTGCTGAGGGTAAAATATTGTCTCAAACATTTATCGGAAATGATTCAATCAGGTCCAACAGCAGTTGCTACGATGTATTATCAGAAGAAAGCATTGTAGTGGTTAGTGGACTCAGTCAAGTTGTCATTTATGATTGGTTCAAGGGCACAAGATGTACCGAACTCATGAAAGATGTGATTGCCTATTACCCAGCAGAGAGGGTGGTCTTGTGTGTGGCAGTACATCATGTAAAGAGATGGATAGTCATCGGTACGAACAGCACAGCTTTGTATGTGTTTAATTGTTTACTGCAATACATACATACCGTCAAATTACCACATACATTCACTTGCTCACAGGAAATCGCTTTCATAGACGACAATTTTCTTATCTGCGATACGATGAAAGGGAGAGCATATGCAGTGTCCGTGAAGGGACGTAACAGTAAGATAGTGTATGAGTTTACAAAACCGAGGGAGATCTTTGATTCCAATTGTTCGCCTTGTAGCATTTGTGTAGACCAAAATGGGTACATCTATATATTATGGTCATCATACAAGTCACATGAATGCACTTGTATCTTAGTAGGATATCAGCCTACCGGCGGAGAGCAACTCTTGAGTCGATCAGTAGACTCTGACGCATCTTGTATTACAACTATTGTTACTGGAGGTGAAGAAAAGTTAATACTGGCGACTTCAAATTCAGGGAAACTCTACAAGTTTCATTTACCCTTGATTATCTAAGATATTTTAGTCAATTCAATTCAATGCATTACATTATATATTAAATATAAAATATATATATATATACACATGTATATATATATATATATATATATATATATATATATATATAAACAGTATATATATATATATATATATATATATATATATATATATATATAATATATACGTATATACATATTGATGTTGCTGTATTTGAAATTTTGTTGTTTGTTGTACTTTTACTTTAATAATTTAACATTGCCTGTGACTACCTCAGCAGTTATTATATCAGACTTGTGCCATGTATAAATTTTGAATGAGTTCCTCCAAGACAAGAGGTATGTTAGTTATCGAATACGAACTTTTCAACTAACGCAAAGAATTAATATTTTCTAGTTTGTAGTTTAAATGCTACAAATTGTAGTTCTTACATAGAAGTAAGAATCAGCAATATTAGTAGGAATCATACGCTGAGCTAAACAGCCATGACCGTTAACATTATCAAGAACATTATCAAGTGATAAACTTTCTACTTTAGATTCTTCATTTATGGATTATCATAATTTGTATACATTAATAGGCAATAAATTGAGAAATTAAAATATAAAACAATTTCCTGCCAGTTATTATAGAAATGGAAAAACTTCTTCAATAACTCAAAAAGTTCAGGATGTTGTGCACAATGTAGAATCACTTTAGATATTGAAATATGTTAACTTATAGAGACGTCAGATTTCGAAGCGAATAATTTTCATCAAACAATATAGCAGCTATAGCAACAATGTTAAATAACGTTGCAGTTACTCAATAAAAATATTTATACTGTGAACTGAAAACGCTTTTTAGTTGGTTTGTGCTCTCTTATCAATCTGACCTAAGCTGATGACTTGTATTTGAGACCATGGTCAGGTGTTGCGAAGCCGGAAATATGATTTCTGATGAGTACATTTGGTAATTACAAGGGGCATATGTTGTTTAAATAATAAATACACACCAGAGTAAAACACAAATCACGAATGGATACAATTGAGGATCAGATATGAAGAAATGCTGGTTTATATTTACTTTTAAGGTTTTTAGCGTATTGTATATATAGTTTTTATATTGACAAGAAATCAATAACATTTCATTAGCTTATTTTGGTAAATATTTTACATTCAATTCTTTAGTCAGTAATAGAGTTCATTAACTAACAAGTAATATATGATCGATCCTCGAACTCGGTTAATATTTTGTTTTGCAACTCGTCATATTGTCCAACGTGTGAAGCGTGAAACTTTCCATCTCGGGCCAAGGATTATCTTTCAAATTGTTTATATCAAGAAATATTTTCCAAAATATGTGTATCATACCTATACAATTTATATAATATATCCTTGTTTGTTCAAGCTCTGCGAAAATGAACATCATAACAAACGAATGATGCACAAATAAACTACTGATATTTTATGTATTTTGTATACTATCCTCGACATTTCATAGGATTCGCGCGACACGTTGCATAATTAAGAGCTTCTGATTCTTACCAGGTCTGTTTTCTGAGGAGATGACCTCTGACCTGTATGCTAGAATAAGATTTCCAGCCACTGTGACTGATGAACGTCGTATGATTTAATGAGCTATCACTGATACAAGCATAAAGAAGGTTTATAACCGGCGGGACGTTCTGCAGTGATAGTTGTCATTACGCACACATATTCAGTACATTAATTTACCGCATTATGTCATCCTTGCAAGCAAAACGACAGCCCACTTAAATGCTACCAACCAAATCATATACTTTACCATATGCCATTAACACTTTAACGTTTATCAAGGCATCCAGACTAGAGGGCGCAATTTTCTATTGTTAAGGTTGAATAAAGAGTTGATGGCATTTTACTTTAACTTCATTGTTCTTTATCTTATATCCAACGCACCAGATAGTGTTTATGAAAAGAAAAGAAAAACCACAGGGCAGGTAGAGCAGTTGTCCCTGATGGGAGGGGGATGGGGGAAGGTGGGGTCAAATTACATTTCTCTTTCTTAACGGCAGTGCTAGATCATTCAGACAGAGATTTACCAAAGTGAATGTTAAATCCAGCAAGTCTATAGGCTTGGTGATTCCTACAGCCGAAGTGAGAAAAGTAAGTTTAGTGGTAGAAGTTTAAAGACACGTTATTATACGTATAGCCATTGCTGATCTGGTTCACTGATTTATTGGATAGACCTACATGTGTTGAACGAGTTGCTTCATTATTCCAATTTGGGTATACCACAGTTTTAAACGTTCTCCTCTCCCTGGTTTTCTGCAGTGCCATGGTTACATTAATGACAATGTTTCAGGCTTAACCGAGAATATCCCTGTCATCACTGGTTTTAAAATGTATCTAAAGTGTAGCCAGGGGCGTAGCGAAGGGGTTTATGTTGGGGGGGTGTGGAGAATTTGATTTGCCGACAGATCTGGAAGTGGTGACTGAAATGGGGGAGGGGTGTCCCCCTCCCCCTTGGCAATTTTTTAGTTTTGAAACGTCCTTAGATGCAATCTGGTGCATATTTTAAGTCAAATTTGATTTGCCGACGGATCTGGAAGTGGTGACTGAAATGGGGGAGGGGTCTAAGGGGAGGGGGTCTCCCCCTCCCCTTTGGAAAATTTTTAGTTTTGAAACGTCCTTAGATGCATTCTGGTGTATATTTTAAGTCAAATTTGATTTGCCGACGGATCTGGAAGTGGTGACTGAAATGGGGGAGGGGTCTAAGGGGAGGGGGTGTCCCCCTCCCCTTTGGAAAATTTTTAGTTTTGAAACGTCCTTAGATGCAATCTGGTGCATATTTTAAGTCAAATTTGATTTGCCGACGGATCTGGAAGTGGTGACTGAAATGGGGGGGTCTAAGGGTAGGGGTAGACCCCCTCCCCTTTGGAAAATTTTTAGTTTTGAAACGTCCTTAGATGCAATCTGGTGCATATTTTAAGGCAAATTTGGCACGGAAGAAGCTCCCGTTCTCCTTTTCTCTATTCAGCTTTCCTTCTTTCTTCCCCTTCCGCTCTCTTCACCTTTTCTCCTTTTGCCGACAGACCCAAAATTTGCCGACAGCGACCAAATTATTGGGGGGGTGTGACACCCCCCACACCCCCCGCTCGCTACGCCCCTGAGTGTAGCATGTTTTGATTGCTAATTATTTCCTTTTTGACACCCAACAAGTCTTTGTATCATAAGGGCTCGGTCAACGAGAGACAGGAAAAATAAAGTCAAGTCATCTTTTACTTCAATGTTTCTATTTGCTTTCTTCAGTATTGACTTCATACCGGTGCTGTACGTGTGCTCGAGTGGTTAAAGGTGGTGGCATTGGAAGCAAAGCGGCTCAACAATCGGGAGGTTCGAGGTTCGATCATTAACGAGTGGCCATACCCAATAACTGAATTCATTGGTTAATTGGCCTTAGACCAAACAAGTACTTCTGGCTCTAGCTTATAGTTAGGCCACATAGCAACTAATAACTGTCAAACCTTTTGACAGAGTTTGAAACCCTGGAGATCGTTCGTAATTAATTATGGAAAGGTTTATTATGCAAATAACAAAGGTACAATTGGCAGTCTGAAGATTGGTAAAGTGTACGTCTTCATCTTGTTTCAGTAGCCATAAATTAAACACAGGAAAGGAAACAAGACCAAAATATGAAACATTTCAAAGAAAGGTCTAGGGGCTGATGTCAGCAATTCTTAGCTCATATAGCCATGAAAAAGGTCACATACAGCAATTTGTCCCTGTAGATCGGACAACAAAAGTCCTAGAATAGGCCAAGTAACGAAACATGAGACTATAGTCATGCAGTTGACCCGAATATAGATGGTTTTATTTGAAATTTACCGATAAAACTCATAAATAGAAAACGTAAATAGCCGTCTCGATATGGGCAATTATGTGAGGCAAGTACTTCCGTGTCACATCTTGGTGCAAAAACTGTAGAAAATTTAATGTAAGGTGTCCAAAATATTTAGGTCTTTGCAAGAATATTTTGTTTTAAATAAAAATTGTTATCTTGTCCCCAGGAACTGTACGAGAACTTGCAGTCGACATACGGCCGATCGTGCCCAATTCAATACAATATATCTTCTGACCTCCTATGTAGGGCCTTCAATCTAGAGTGGCAACAAGTCACATTGTAAGAGACTTAAAAGTTCAGCGGGCGGAACAAAAATGAGTTTCGTAAGAAAAGAAAAAAACACACAAATTTAGTGAATTAATACCATTTTGTAATATTTATGTCGTTGATAATAGATAAGTAGGCTAAATGTTTGGTAAAACTCAAGTTCTTGTTGCTCAAACGAACGTTCATTTTCCTCAAAAAAAATTTCCCCTTTCGAAACTATAACAGTTCTTTTGTGATATATATCTATATATTTTCTGTGTGATCTACATATTTTCTGGTGTGTAGTTCCTTATTTATTTACTATACATCTGTCATACCATGCACATTCATTTCTTATTTACGGCTTGGCTTGCTTATACTGTGTAAATTGTCAGATTCAAAGAACCAGGGGTGCACTCTTTACAATCATAACACTTTGGTAATACGCACTCAATGACAGTTATACAAAGCCAATTTATACGCATTCACACACCAGTATAATCACTGTGGTCGAGTGGCATACGGACTTCGGACATAAGATCCGGGGGTTCGATTCCTACCTTCGCCTGATGAGTCCCAAAAGGACGAAACCGGTCGTGAAGTGGAATTTTTCCGGTGTGTTGTTCTTTATTTATTTATTGGTATATATATATATATATATATATATATATATTCCGCCCTCTCCCTATTTTTTTTTAAAAAGATGTTTAAAGATACACTAAACACCATGCATACGGTGATTGTTATTGTTTTATATAGGCTACATATATATGTTTAGATGTAATAGAGTCAGTTTCTGTTATGCGTTGAGGTTTGTGTACCTATTCAATTCACCAAGTGTGCGTTGTGTGTCCGTACAAGAAAAGTTAATAACTCACTGAGTTCGTTACAGTGTGTGTTCCGTAGGCAATTCGTACCGAGTATTACAGATGGTTTGAAATTTAGGGGGCTATTGCAGTATGGCTGAGATGCTGAAGGGAAGATGGGCGCTAGGGAACGAACTTTCGGAACACCCTATATATATATATATATATATATATATATATATATATATATATATATATATATATATATATATATATATATATATATATAAATATATATATATATATATATATATATATATATATATATATATAATCTCCGGATTAACCTTCACTTTGTCGTCCCTCAAAAGATCAGGAATCCCAGTTGCCCTCCTAAATGATCATTTCACTGATTTACGCAACAAAATGACATCTAAATCGAAAGATGTAAAACATTGAATTAAGGATTGCTTTTGACAACATTTATTAGGTAAATAATGCAAATGAACATCTCATCACCATTTTTTTTGTGTCACATTTACCTTTTACTTGGGGTTACTTTCACACTGCCCACTGTACTCATAATCGGACACAAATAAGACTAAACTTCTCGCGTGTATCCTCGGCAAACGTTGGAAGGGTCAAGTTATACATAATATATGAACTTTGATTATCATTCTTTGGCCTCTAATCGTATGTTACTATTATAGACGTCTAAATCGTGCAACACGCTGGCTATTTTGGCTACATCTATGTGTCTATGTCTCAATGAAATAACTTATCCATGTCCCACACACCAGAGCTACTCTTAATTTCACAGAATGATTTTAAATGTATAGTAACATATGTACTTCAAGTTCCAAAAAATATATTAAGTAAATTAGCTAAATACATGCTGTGTTTAGAAATAATTGACTAAGATCTGTAT
This sequence comes from Apostichopus japonicus, assembly GCF_037975245.1. Taxonomy (NCBI): domain Eukaryota; kingdom Metazoa; phylum Echinodermata; class Holothuroidea; order Aspidochirotida; family Stichopodidae; genus Apostichopus; species Apostichopus japonicus. Next base: position 4,236,815 of record NC_092577.1, read on the forward strand.
TTACTCGTCACCAAACGGCACGCCAAGTGGATATTCGACACGATCGGCATCCACTAGGAATGAGTTAGGGCACATCGCGAGGGTTTCACTGTCACAAGATGGATCTGCATCCTGATAGATGCAACAGTCATCTTTCGTCATAATAATTTTCTGCAGAGAAGCCTTCATCCAGCTAACCTCGGTCCATTTTACCCCGGAACGTTCGAAGATTAACTGGACAGGCAGTTCCTGATCTTCGGTAATTTCTTCCATCGTGTAGGTGAGTTGGAATCCAGCTGGACATTCATGAGGCCAAGTTACCGTTTCTGTATATTTGTAACTTTGGCTGTGTAAATTCTTCCTCGCTGTGGTAGGCGAACGATTGGCTCATCCCAAGTGATGAATCAACGGCCAAGATGTTGAATGAGACCTCCTCGTCGATCGAGTATTCAAAGTCAAATGACGTCATAAAGCGGCCCTCGTTCGAGTACTGCGAAATCTCTTCTGTGGTGCCAAGTACAGGCATATCAGGAGAGGTTAACCCAGATGCCCTCGTTCCTCATTAATACTTGCTTCCTTTGATTGTAAGTGATGCCTTTAGATTGAGCTTGGTCTGAAAGGGGAATTGCCTCTTTCAATGTTGCTGGTGCCATCCACATAAAGTTGTCACACCGAAATCTTTTTGCAAGTAATTGTTCATAATTATCATTGACATAACCATGATGAACACCCTTGCTAGCTTCGTAATTTTGGAACTATTAAATTATTCGCCCGCCTTGTCAGGTGACTACACGTGATGTTTCTCCACATGTCAATCATCACCGAAATCGGGATTTGGAATATGTTAATGAGCTAAATCGATGATATGTCGATTTAAATAGGTATATGTCAATTTGAGACGCTAGAAACTGGTATAAGTCCACGGACATTGACTTCTACCGACTTAATTCAACATATCATCGATTTAAACTGGTAGATGTAGATTTAAATGGACATATCATCGATTTAATTTACATATCATCGATTTAAATCGACATATACCAGTTTCATTCTACATATCATCGATTTAAATCGACATATACCAGTTTCATTCTACATATCATCGATTTATTTTACTTATCATCGATTTAAATCGATGATAAGTAAAATAAATCGATGATATGTCGAAGTAAACTGGTATATGTCGATTTAAATCGATGATATGTCGAATGAAACTGGTATATGTCGATTTAAATCGGTAGAAGTCAATTTCAGCTGCTGGAAACTGGTATAAGTCGAAGGAAACTGGTATATGTCGATTTAAATCGGTATAAGTCGATCTCCGATGATTTGAGACTGATGGCCCGCCATACATCTCAGGTCCAGCTAAAGATAACAATTAAGGTATCACGTTTCATTACTGTCTGCATTTTGTAGCGACACGAACAAAACGTCACTTGCAAGCAACAGAAAGTTAACTTTTTCAGATGGCCGCACGCGGTTTGGGGCGATTTTTCAATGCCTTTTAACTTTGATATTATCGAATGATGGGTATCTAAGCGTGCTTTCACAGAGGCAGCGGAAGAGAGTTCAATCTAGGGAGGAAGTGGAAGGGGAGGGAGTGGTTGGGGGGGGGTAGGGAGAACACTCCCAATGCTAGTTGGAGACATTTATGACTGGTTAAGCCATAAAGATAGATCAAATCGTCCAAACGCCTCTAATATAATATAGATAACACGCACCGCGGTGTGTGATATCGTCATTTATCGATATTTTCACGTATTTACATCTTCTCTGTGTGAATGTGTTGACTTTTCTGCTGTCAACTTTGACAGAGTTTTGGATTTTATTTTGTGTGGTGTGCCGTAACTTTTGTAATGACATTTCCCTTTAGCCTACACTTTGATACTGTTGCTATAGTGACAGACTGCTGCCGTAGCTAGACTGTTGCCATAATAATAATAATAATAATAATAATAATAATAATAATACGACTTATAATGCGCACACACCACTCAAAGAATGTTCATGTCGCAATGTACAATTAGAAATGATACAAATAATACAGAATAATACAAAACAATGACAAAAGAAAAACTTAATTGTACAAGATCATATAAACGCTTTTGTCATTAGGTGGGATTTGATGCTCTTCTTAAAGTTAGAGAGAGTAGCTGCTTGTCTGATTTATAAGGGAAGTTGGTTCCATAAGCGAGGGGCAGAAACAATATATGACCTACCCCCCAAGAATGTTTGGACTTAATTTCAGATAATAAAAAATTGAGAGCCGGATTAATTACGAGAGGGGACAAAAAACGTAACAAGTCAGAAATATACATTGGACCATGTCCTTTAAGTGATTTATAAACAATAAGGAGAATTTTATACATAATACGATATTTTACAGGTAGCCATTGCAGGTTTTTTTAAGACAGGGTGGATATGACAATGCTTATGAGAATGAGTTACAATACTTGCAGCTGAGTTCTGGATTAATTGGAGTCTATGAATCTGTTCTTGTGGAAGACCGAGAAGTAAAGAATTGCCCATATCCAACCTTGAAGTGATAAAAGAATGTACAATTTGTTCAGTTGCCTTATCATTTAAATATTTTCGTAATTTGTAGATGCCTCTGAGATGAAATGCAGCAGAACTTGTTGTTATTTTGGAAATGTGGCGTTTCATAGACATATTGGAATAAAAAATTACACCAAGATTACGCGCATGAGTGGAAGGGCGAACCTGAACATTACCAATTGATATGCATGGAATATTAATTTTAGCAAGCTGATGACAAGAACCAAAAAGCAAAAACTCAGTTTTTTCTTCATTAAGCTTCAAAAAATTACGTCTCATCCACAATCGGATATCATTGATGTAACTTTCAAGGCATCTGATGGCTTTAACACTCTCATCTTGACAAGGACTGAAATCAATGTAAATCTGGGTATCGTCTGCATAAACGTGATATGAAATATTGTGCTTCGTCAAAATTCTACGAATTGGCAGTGTATAAATAGGGAACCACATGGGGTCCAAGGACTGAACCCTGCGGAACTGAATATTCCATGTATACAGGATTGGATAATTCATCCCCAATACAAACATATTGAGGTCGCCTGTTTAAATATGAGTTGCACCACTCCAGAGCAACAGCATCTATACCCACGAAACTATTCAAACGCGAAAGCAGAATTTCATGGTCCACAGTGTCGAATGCGGCACTCAAATCTAAAAGGACCATAGCCACTATTCTACCATTATCCATTTCAGAAAGTATATCGCTGCTTACTCGAAGTAGAGCAGTCTCAAGACCATGAATAGCTCAATAAGCAGATTGAAATGGATCATAGACATCATTGGTAGGCCTATTCTTATGATCAGTAATGCGACTAGAAATAATGCGTTCAATAGTTTTCCCCAAGAATTTTAGGTTTTCCACTGGTCTGTAATTCTTAAAACTTTTTTATCTAAGCCATCTTTCTTAAGAAGTGGCCGAATATGTGCAACCTTAAGGCTATCAGGGAACACACCTCGTTGAATGGATTTGTTAATGATAATAGATATATATGGCACAATCACATTTATACATTTCTTAAGCAAGTATGTAGGTAATGGGTCAAGTTCACATGACTTTGAAGGTGAATTCATAATAACATTATCAACTTCTTGATTATTTGTAAGACGTAATTTATGTCCATAGTGACAGACTGCTGCCGTAGCTAGACTGTTGCCATGGTGACAGACTGATGACTACAGTCTATCCATTTGATAGGTTTTATACCGACGGCTGTTTTTCCCCTATGTAAAGTCAGTTTAACTAGAACTGCATTTGCCCGCAGATACGCAGTATTGTAGTGCGCATGGAGTGCTTGTAGTATTAGGAAGAACTTTTCGGTTGTTCATGGTTTTATTTGGGGGGGGGGGGACAACACACCGGGGAGTATAGTCATGTAGGTACCTACAAAGTGAGGGCGCTTGTGAGCGATGTGACAGGCTCAGAATAAGTTGCCTACGCAGCTAGCCTATGAAAACTGCAATGTGTACAGAGATAATATGAAGCTTTTCGTTTTAACGTCCAGTCATGTAGGTATCGTTCACTTGGCCAGTAATGCCAATATTGCAGTGCGCAATCGTACTACAATAATACGACTATGCAGTACACACTGCACTAAATGCTGCATAAGGTAAACTCAGAGACGGACTTGCGGTGATCTAAGCCCTCCGACAAACAAAAACGGTGATTGTGCCAACCCCCCACCCCCACCGGGCCCCCTACATGCCGGGTTCTCATGGAGTTGTTTAAAGTGATGACAAATGAGGCCACTAGACTGCTAATTGGCCCTAAAAGCACTTTCAGATTGCCCGACCGGTGAGTCTAACCCCCTGGGTAAAAATGGCCACAATATTTAAAACATCTTACAACGTATTCAGAACTGACTTTGCAATATTTGGGAGAAGAAGCCGAGGTCATCAACAAGTTAGCGTTAAAGGAACATTCCATGCACTAATCATTAATTTAAAGCTAGGTAGTTTGAAAACAGGAATAGCTTATAACTATGTTCTTAGCAGTTTTATTATTATTGTTACCCCCTTATTTTGACCTTGAAATGTCAATACTTAAGTTTTGCCTAAACTCAGAATTTAAATAACAGCATACGATATAAAGGATTTTCGCGTTTGATTTCAAATGACGGTAAAATAATTACCATGCCAACAACAACAATAAGCCTATAGTATTTACTTTCGAATTTCCAGTGAATCACTGTTAACCTGTTTTGATTCCAGTCAACGTACTGTGACTAGCTTTATTGCTTCGATGTATGCACTAAAACAAGGGCGTAGGAACAGGGGGGCTGGGGGGCGCCAGCCCCCCAGTGAAAAATGTGGAGGGGCGGAAGTATCATTCCGCCCCCCCCCCGCTTCGCAAGTCAGAAAACCCCTTTTTCATTTCCAAATGAGAAAACAAATCTCATTTGGAGCACCAAATTGCATCTAAGGCCTGGTGAAAATACAAAATTAAGTTTACAAAATGGAGTGGGTGTTGAAGTGTGCTACATTGCACCAAATTGCATCTGAGGCTTCCTGGAAATGCAAAAAAATCCCTTAGATCCCTCTCCAGGCGGGCCATCAGTCTTCAGCCCCCCCACTCAAAAGTACCTTCCTACGCCACTGCACTAAAACATAGTATCAAATGAAGAAAAAAGATGAAATATGTTATACCGTTTTTACTTCTTTTCAGTCAGAGAACTTAATTGATTGGTCAAAATGGGCTATGACGATTGTCCAATCAACACAGGGGAAATCATGTTTCAATATATGTAATATGAGATCGATATGCATTTTTTCATGATCGAACCAATAGAACAACAACAAAAAAGTGTGGTGAGTTCATGGCCGGGGAAACTGTAAGTTTTGTTCAAACGTTGGATCTGTGCCATACATGGCCAAGAAGGGAGAAAGGTGTTAGTTCATTCCGTCGCATCGATTAAAAATGAATACATCCATTAAAATCTTCGCCATATATGATGTACGTAAGTGATGATGCCTCCAGGGAGCATCCGTAGGGTATGTTCAAGTATGAAATTGACAATTTTTTTTAATTACTTCGTTCTTATACAAAGTAGTGTTACGCGCAGACTTAGGAAACTTCGATTATAATCGAATAAGAATTTTTCCATAGCCTACTCTTTTTCCATTTTTTTTTGGTCTCCATATGAATTGTCTTATTTTTTTATAATTTCAATAGATTAACAGTGATTTCTCAAAGTCATATAACAGGATGCTAGAACACAGCTTCTATTGATCATAGTCAGTCTAGGAGACGGCGATGGTTATGATAAAATGTGACAATGTTATGTGCTTTCACGGAATACCTATATTGGCGCAGATATCGGGGACGAAAGTGTTCCCTATATACGTCTCTTTATTTATTTGAATTTTCTCTTATATTTATTTGAATCTTGTTTTCCTTTTGAAAGGATTAGCAGTGATTTTCTTAAAGTCATACAAACTAAGAAAGAGACGGTGCTCGTCAGGGGATGACAGGGGCATAAATTGCTATACCGGGTCAGTAATATTGCCGGTGGCGACGGGATCTTGTAACAAATGGCGCATTTTGAGTCTCGAACGAAATTAACATATATAGCATCTTCTGTAACCGAGAGGAAATTGACGCCCTCGGGACCATTTAGTGCGTCGGTAAACCGGTAGAGAAAAATCCGCACCTGACACTGATCAAAATTGTCTGTTAATGCTTTTTATTATTCCGGAACTTAAGAAAGACATTTGCATCTAGATTTAATAGAAACTAACTTCTTTATTCATGCAAACAACCATATAGGCGGTGGACTGTGTTAACCACTGCCTTGTATGTAGCAAGCTGGAGTCCCTTTGGACTGACAGTAACAGTAACAGTAACCACCCCCCCCCCCCCCCCCCATGACCAGTTTATGAGAAAAGTAATTCCGCAAAGTGGTAGGCAGGCTCAAGCAGCTTTCTTCTGTTACCAAAACTCACAATATAATTTTAAAAAGTTAGGTTGTCTTTCTTGCCTATTATTAACAACCTGCTGCTTTCATTTTTTCTTTCATTTTAGGTTTATTTCTTACTATTTTTCTTTGTTTTTGCTTTCTAAAGTATCAAACAAACAAAAAAAAACAAAAAAAGAGATTTTGTGTTCTTCAAATAAAACAAATCTCTCCTCTATGAAATTGGCACTTTTTTCTGTAAAGGTAATATCTCTTTAATGAGTATAGCCTATGATTGATTTTCTGTTAACGTCATGATATTACTTTGAACAACAATTAATAAACCGTGTCATGATATGTTATTTTTACGTTAATAAGGTACGTTATGATTGAGCGAATGTGATCAAACTTCAATGATATCCCATGCGTGGGGGAATCTGAATTACGACAATGCACAAAAGAAAAAAAAAATGATTGATGTCTGTGACAATGCGTGACGGAATACACATATTAACCAAGGAAACCGAACACATAATTTTAAAATGTTAAGTCTCAGCTTCGAGACAAGGATATGTGGAGGAATGAACTTGGATCAATGAATAATTGCGTTACACGAATCTTCGTCTGAGTCGAAGATCTGACGTACCACGACGAAAAGTGATGGATTACTGAACGTTTCGGTGGGTTGCCAAACTTCGGAACAATTATCTAAACATTTTCGGAGCTCGCCGACGGACGAAAAGATAAACTAACTATTAACGTTTTTTAAGACCACGTCGGTAGTCAAAGTAATCTTGCATACATTCTGAACATCGATTTAATTCTAATGGGTTGGAGCTCGGGTGGGTTGGGGTTCTGGTGGGTTGGGGTTCTGGTGGGTTATGGTAAGGTTGGTGGTGGGGTGGGGTCATGACTAAGTCATCGTGGAAGATCTTTTTAGGAAATTCCGTAAGTATATATTTATTTATACGAGGCACATCAGATATCAAGTCAACAAGTTTTAGTAACAATCGTAACAGAGTCGCATATAAATAAATTGTACAAAATATTGTTATGACGTAATATATTTGTAATTGCCAGGAACTTAGCCTGCCCTTTCAGTTGGTAGATCACTCTTTATATATATATATATATATATATATATATATATATATATATATATATATATATATATATATATATATATATATATTAGAATTGCCGATTACTCTTTAACAACATATGGACATCTATTTTATCCCTATTGGCTGTCCACATTCTACACCTCTCTACGTAGTCATTTGTATCCTATGGGTTTACATTGCGTTACGTATTAAAACAGTGGTTCGTAATTTGATATTGATCTACTTTTAGATGAAATCCATTCTACCCAAATTTTAAATACAATTTAGTTCAATGTATGGAAGATTTCAAACTTTTTTTCTCTCTAATTTACCTACATGGGACTGGGAGACAAATGATAACAGAAGCAGCAGGAGTTTCAAGTTGATTAATTTTAATTTTAAGTTGTATTAATTTAGGAAGGTTTGGTTACATAAACACAAGCAAACAAGCCTTTGCTACAACCCTGATCTCGTTTTTTAAGTGCACCGTCGAATAAGCTAGTTAGGAGTTACACGATAGCCTAGTTTAGTATTTCGCAATGGATCAATTGGATCAAATTGAATATGTACGTGATCCTACTCTTATAATACAGCGATGTAGTCTACGTACACTAACGTGTTAGGGAACAGTACTACCGTGCATTGGGCACCTAATCAACCAGAATGCTAAAATGCATTGTGGTTTCGATGATGTATCATGACCAGTTTTCTTCATGAATCTGACGTAATATAAAGTGAGGATGTACATGTTTACAAGGGTTTCACGATTTTACCTCTGATGAACCCAAATGACCTCCACCAAAAGCAGCAGTCTTCTTTAACTCAATGTGGTACTTCTACACACTAAATTAAAGGTCGGCCCAAGCTTCCAGTATTGCGATATCATGTTTACAAGGTTTTCACTATTTGACCCCTGATGACCCCATATGACCTTTGACCTCCATTAAAAACAATAAGCTTCTTGTATTCATTGTGGTACTGCTACACGTGACATGAAATATGAAATTGGTCAGACCTTCCCTTCTTGAGATATCGTGTTTACAAGGTTTTCACAATTTGGCCCCTGGTGACCCTAAATGACCTTTGACCTCCACCAAAACAATAGGCTTCTTGTACTCAGTGTGGTACATCTATAGACTATACACATGAAATATGAAATTGGCCTGACCTTCCCTTCTTGAGATATCGTGTTTACGAGCTGGGCGTCACAAACGCTCTCACACACACGCATACACCATCATGAATGCATATGTTACGATTATCATCAAAACCAATGATAACGAGGACCGAAAGATTTTTCCGAAATTTACTTATTTTAATCTTAAATCGATGTGTAAAAAACAGGTTACTCTCCTCGCAATTGTTGGCATATGTCTGTGGCTTCTGTTGGGTGTATTCCATTCAACTTGGAACCATCACAAAATAGGACGTTAGCCCTAACCGAAAATATTAGTTTCAGACACGTTATCGGTAGTAAAATGCGTTTTCCACTGCGTTGGAGTTATATCATGGTTTAGCTAGCATCTAAACCTTAAAGGAATAACGAAGGCAGGAATCAAAGAAAATACATATTATTCAGTAACCTCGAAACTATCTAATTTTCGTTTTTAAGTTAACCGCTTTCTGTTGGACTGAATACGCTCGCTTAGAAAAATTGGTTCCTAATGCCTAACCACAATGCACAGTAAGCCGCCATTTATTATGCAATACGACTGAAATTCCATCTTGATGACTTCAGGGGAGGAACAACTCTCGTAACAAAGTCTTTTACGGTTTGGTAGACTCCCGTGGAATATATTCAGCCCTGACCTGACCTTCTTAAATAAAGTCCTCCTAAATGGCTTGACCAATTTTCTTCAAACTTGGTAGGACAATGGTCAATGATACCAACGGTCACATGTTCAAAGTTCAAATGAATAAATATCGTACAATTTTGTGCAAATAAAAAAAAGTCCTCCTAAATAGCTACACCGATTTTCTTTCAACTTGGTAGGACCATGGTCAATGATGCCAAAGATGCCATGGTCACATGATCAGAGTTCAAAAGTCAAATGTTCAGTACAATTTGTGCAAAAGAAAAAAAATAAATCTTTCATGACTTGAGTCAACTTTTTTCAAACTTGGTAGAAAAAAAATTATCCCATGGTAGGATTTTCATACCACTTAATTGTACCACTCTCATTGGTAAATGATTACATACATAATTACATAACAATAATTACATAACAACAACAACAAAAACCAAGGCAATTCATGAATACATGCTCATTCTGAATATTTATTTCTCAAGGTATGGTTTGAATACTTCTTGTTCACAAAATAAAATGAAACCAAGGTGTCATATGGAATAAAATATCGTCATATAAAATGGTTTGGTAAAATTGCAGGGTTGTTTTATAGGTACGAAAAAGAAATTATACTGTACACAAATACATAGGCCTATATCACATAGCAAGAAATGAAAATAGGGACCAAAATAAAAAAAAAAGTGGTTAAATAATGTGAAATATTATTCAAGACTTATATGTAACATGATGAAGGACAATGTCATCAGGAACAACCACAACCAACCAATAATAACAATATTTATTTGACTTGCAAAAAGATGTCTTTTAATGTTGCTCATCATGCCAGTATTAACCCTTTTCATAGAGGTTTGGTTTAGGTTAAAACTTCATAACAAATTTTGGAGATTGTCATTACATTGTGGATTCTATTCAATATACCAAATTCCCATGACAACCAGTTATATGTTATTATTCCTACAAAAGCTTCTCATAAATGTCTTATGAGGATACCTGTATAGTTTGTGAGAATGCTATGAGAATATGTGAGTTTACTATCAGAGATTCCAAAGTGCAATGAAATCTTATGAGAATCACACAAACACCAACAGGCGGTCTCAAAAATACTAAAAACATCTTGTGAGAACGCCACTATAGCTTGTGAGTATGCCATGATAACCAGTGAGTATAAAATCCAAGCTTGCAAAAAGCTTGCAAGAATGGCACTATAGCTTGTGAGAATACACAAGAACTCCATTATGGCTTGTGAGAATACACAAGAATGCCATTATGGCTTGTGAGAATACACAAGAACGCCATTATGGCTTGTGAGAATACACAAGTACGCCATTATGGCTTGTGAGAATGCATAAGAATACCACTATGGCTTATGAGAATACACAAGAATACCAATAGAGCTTGTGAGAATACACAAGAATACCACAATAGCTTGTGAGAATGCACAAGAACACCACTATAACTTGTAAGAATGCATAAGAATGACACTATAGCTTGTAAAAATACCATCATAACTAACGAGTATACTATAAGAGCTTCCAAAAACTTGCCAGAATGCCATTATAGGTTGTGAAAATACTATGATATGGGGGGAGAGACTGCCATTTGCCTCCCGTTCTTGTGAAATTCTCAAAATAACACTTTTCATAAAATGGAAATACCCTTCAAATCAAATTTTTATTTCCATTTTTAAAGGGGAAAAAAAAAAACATTTTTTGAAATATGATATTTTGATACATATGATATTTTTTGATATATGAAAAAAAAACAGGGAAATGTCTGTTTAATGCAAAATGTAATAAGAAAGTGTATTGTGTGGGTTATTAGCAATACATATTCATGTAAAGTATGGTTAAATTCATAAACATTATGCTGACAATATACTGCCTACCTATTCCTACCTGTACACACACTTTGCTAATTGTCATACAAACTACTCTGAAGCCCTATCCTGTACTTAATTAATGTGTGTTTACGTTGCAGCCAATTCTTTCATCAATATTGGTTAGTTTGCTACAGCGACCGTCTTGTGTTTGTAGCCATACACTCATCTCCAGCTTTGCGACAATTGGCAGAACAGAAAGTTCTCGTCCAGTCTGTATATCTATTGTAGAAGCTCATATCATTCAATTGACATCGTTCACCAACGTTAAACTTTTCTTGATTTTGACTTGCTGCTGGTACAGGAGAACACATTCTCCTACAATCAGAGCCCGGTCTGTGGTGTCTTATCTGACCTTTGACCTCTCATTCGAGGTAAGGCCTTTTGGTACCGCATTCGCAGCAAAACTTTGCATGGGGTACGGGATACTTTGTGCCGCACTCGTAGCAGAATTTGGAGGGCCTTCTACCGATACTTTCTAAACTACTTTTTCGGGACAGAGGAGGGGTTGGCGTCCGACCCGTGAGAGGACTGCTTCTGGAAAAGTAGAAAAAGAGAAAAACCAATTTGAAGAAGAGAACATGTCTCCCATGATATTTAAACCGTATTTTAGTTGGTTTGCTTTTACAGACAATAGTTGGATAATATACCCGCATGCATTAACTGCCCTTATGAGTATGGAAAATTTGTTGTAGTAGGCGGGATCTGTTCCAGTTGGCTGGGCCTGTGTTTAGCAGACAGGGTCTGCTCTAGTGCATGTGTGAACTGCCTCCTCGAATAGTACAAGACACATGGATAATATATTGTAGTACAGTAGGCGGGGTCTGTTCCAGAAGGCAGGGCCTGTCTTTAGCAGACAGGGTCTGCACTAGTGTATGTGTTAACTGCCTCCTCGAATAGTAAAACATACATGGAAAACATATTGTAGTAGGCGGGGTCTGTTCCTGTAGACAGGGTCTACCCTAGTATTTGTGTTTACTGTCACCACAAATACTTCATTAAAGTATGGACAACACATAACAGACCTAGTATGCCAATATCTTATAGCAGGAAGGGTCTCCTCAATTAGAACCGTACAATATGGACAAACACAATTTCTACTATGCAACGGGATCCATATCATTAGTAAATCAAAGTTTAGATTGTTTTTTATTGAAAGTGAAAGTGATTTCTGACAACCAGGGTTGAGCCTGGGGTAAAAAAAAAATCACGGAACTTTTGCAAAAATTGCGGTATAGGCTCCAGTTTGCGTATGCTACAGTGTGTTAGGATAATAGTTTTTGTCCGTGAGGTAGAAAAGAAATCATGGGTATTCCGCGAACTCGCGGAAAAATCTCATGCCTGGACAACATACCGGTCACTGTTAGCTGATTTGACTTTGTGGTGTGGAAAGATACGGCTACTTCTGGAATGATATCCATTTGTCAGTGGCGATGGCTCTGAGATGTTTTCATCCCCGGTTGAATCATCATATTCATCTTCGCTGTAATTTCTGCAAAAGTATAGAAAATTTGGCAAAACAAAACAACACGTTTCCATAATTATAATGGCAGTCAAAACTAAGAATACAATAAGAAGATATGCTTTGTATGTTTCATGAAAATAGCAAAAGAAAATAAGTGAAAACGTTTTGCACAACGACTCGAACTGAAAAGACAGCGAATCTATATTGATTTTTCTGCCTTCAAATATTACAGCTCTCAAGCAGAAAGATATTAATGAGAACAAAATAACTGGAAAAATCATGAACGTTTTCTGACAGAGCAAGGTATTTCTTTGTCGTTTTAAAATTCAAAGAAAAGACAACAGTTACATTAGCTACTGTATGCATTTACGCAACTGGATGAATTACGAACTAGCGCCCTCACTTTACTCAACCTCTCCAAAAATGAAAACCATCAGTGACAGTTGGATGGCATTCTAGAGAACACTAATCTAACACCAAAAATCATCTTTCTTGATACATACTACTGTATGTTATCAAACAGGATCTGGGGTTTTTGTTGCTCGGATGTCAGACATACACACATAGAAGTATATATGATTAAAAAATTGGGTCAATTGAGGCAAGTTTAGAATGCTTTAGGCATTCCATGAGCAGCATACGAAATTGTTTACTAATATTTGCTTTATATATAGCGCTTTATACCAGCGACATGTCTCAAAGCGCTCTACAGACGTTATATTACCCCTGGTCAATAATAACCTGTCCCACAGACAATCCCTCCAGTCGGCAGCAGATATATACTGCGCACAATTACAAGTTACCTCACAGGTATACCCATTTAATCCCTGGGTGGAGAGAGGCAAGTGAGATAAAGCATCTTGCCCAAGGAAACAACGTAATGAACTAGGCAGGAATCGAACCAGTAATCCTTGGATCACGAGTCCGACGCCTTAGACAATTGGCCACCACGCTCTATAGCGAGTAAGGGAGGATTGTTTACAAGAGAAAAACTTTCTGGCTGTCATAGAGTGTGTAAGCTATCCAAATATGGGTAGGGTGTAGCTAGTGAGAACGTCTACAAGGACTTAGAGACCAAGATACTTGCTTGACATAGTGCGTAAAATCAATGGGGAAGTTATATATGTATTATGCTACCTTTAGAGCAATCAGCTCATTCAAATATTATGTGGTGCTAATTGTGTTGTATTCAACAGACTTTTTACACTCTCCCATCCAGAGCATTTGAAAATATTCAGGAATTGGCAGATAGTTGGCCTCTCTATTTATATATTTTATCGAGGTGTACCACATGTAACTGTTTCAGAACAAAAACGAAAACGTTTTGTACCTTCTCCTTAGAGAGTCTCCACTGTTATTCCTTCCGGGCTTCCTGACTATCGGTCTCTCCAAGCTACTGCTTCTGGCCTTAGGACCACTTAGCGATGAAGCTATGACAATAGCAATAGAATATGAGGGAAACGACATTATTATTGTTTTATTTATTTGTTAGTAAAACTGTTGTATTGCCATGGAAGGGTCGGACAACGTTGACATTGATTGTGGCAATAAATGTAAGACACGCACAAATAGCGTCAGTATTTTTCATAATTTTGTTCTCCAGTTATATAAGATGTACAATTATACTACACCCCCCCATCCCCTACCCCATCACAAACTATACCACACCCCCCATCCCGACCCCATAACAAACTATACCACAACCATCCCATCCCCTACCCCAATCCCATCACAAACTATACCACACACCCCTATCCCCTACCCCAATCCCATCACAAATTTATCATAACCCAACTTGACCTCTCTCTTTGCTGTGATTTGTTTCTTCCTCTCTCTTTGCAAAATATTTTGTTCTTTTTCTTGATTGCATAAATTTTTTCCCACTCTCTTTTGCCTTTCTCTTCACAAAATATTTGGTGGAATTTTTTTTTTATAAAATTGCATAATGGTCAGCTTTAGGCTGATCTCAACTGTCTACTTCCACATGAGTACCCTTATCCCTTCTTCACCGCTAGTGTCCTACTCTTCCAAGACAACTTACGTCTCTCTTGCCTTGGAGGGGGGCCACTTCGCCTCCGGCCGATTGTCATCGATTCATCGAATTTGTCCTCCAGGGTCTCCCTTGACAAAGAGTCTTTGTTTGATTTACCAACCGTCCTAGACAAATTCGATCTTGGATTTGGACTTTTCAGCTTCTTTGCACCGGGGAGAGGTGGCTTATACTGTAGAAAGGAAATGATAGAAAAGAAATAAAATGATAAGTCCTAAACATAAAATGAGCAGAGTGTTGAGTAGTGCTTACAGCACCGATGTGGTATAACTGTTTATTTAAAATTCATGATACTGTGGGACTGGGGGAGGGGTGTGGTGGGGTATGAGAGAAGATGAAATTGTTTGGTTTTGCAGCGTTCTATCTTGGGTGGTCTTTTCTTATATAGTACCACAATTCATAAAGATGTGAGCCTAAAGTTTATCACAGGTTATTGCACGAAGGGCCGATTCATACTCCAAATATTTTGCGGGTGAAAGATGAAGACAAGCCATTTATGGTAACGACATCTTAATGGAATGTTGCAATTATAAGTACAGCTGAATGTTGACTTTCTTCAACTTTTATAACACATAGCCTGCTACAACTGATCTCTGATCAGCTGCTTGGAAGTATGCAAAGAACTGTAATCTTAACCCCAAGCCTGAGATTAACCACAACTTCGGTCGACCAATATTACGAGCAATGGTTGCAAATGGTCGGGATTCCTACAAACTTTGTGACCACCAAAAGCCTGAACTACACGAAAGAGACATCACGGAACGCAGAAGTAGGAAATCACCAGAAAATAATAATTTGAAAACTCTCGATCATGTTGTTTTTAGCCCGTATTTTGAACCTCCCGGGGGGTGGGGGGGAACATCCGTACCCTCTACCACAGAGGGTCCCGTCTAGTCAATATCACTACCAAAGAATATGTCAAGAATCGGCACGGACAGTTATAATATATTTATCGCTACCTTGGTCTTTGTGTTGAGTTGCTCTTTCTTCTTTTCCGGTGCTCCTATCCGTTTGCTCTTTTCTTTACACCAGGGAATGTGTCTCTCTGCTGCGCTCTCGTTGAAGTGACGTGAACAGGACGGGCACTGTACGTAATCTAACAGAAATTAATGGGAATATGAATCAATTCACAAACACACACAGACCAAACAATCTGACAGAAATCCATGAGACCATGAATCAATTTGAAGTTAACATACACATATAAACCAAAAAATCTGACAGAATTCCATGTGACCATGAATCAAGTTGAAGTTAACATACACATATAAACCAAACAATCTGACAGAAATCAATGAGATCATGAATCAAGTTGAAGTTAACATACACATATAAACCAAAAAATCTGACAGAATTCCATGTGACCATGAATCAAGTTGAAGTTAACATACACATATAAACCAAACAATCTGACAGAAATCAATGAGATCATGAATCAAGTTGAAGTTAACATACACATATAAACCAAAAAATCTGACAGAATTCCATGTGACCATGAATCAAGTTGAAGTTAACATACACATATAAACCAAACAATCTGACAGAAATCAATGAGATCATGAATCAAGTTGAAGTTAACATACACATATAAACCAAAAAATCTGACAGAATTCCATGTGACCATGAATCAAGTTGAAGTTAACATACACATATAAACCAAACAATCTGACAGAAATCAATGAGATCATGAATCAAGCTGAAGTTAACATACACATACAACCCAAATAATCTGACAGAAATCCATGAGACCATGAATCAAGTTGAAGTTAGCATACACATACAAACCAAAGAAATCCATGGGACCATGAATCAATTTGAAGTTAACATACACATACATACCAAACAATCTGACAGAAATCCATGAGACCATGAATCAATTTGAAGTTAACAAACACATACTGTACATACCAAAGAAATCTATGGGAACATTAATCAGTTTGAAGTTAACATACACATACAAACCAAAGAAATCCATGGGACCATGAATCAATTTGAAGTTAACATACACATAAATACCAAACAATGTGACAGAAATCCATGGACCATGAATCAATTTGAAGTTAACAAACACATATAAACCAAACAATCTGACAGAAATCAATGAGACCATGGATCAATTTAAAGTCCACATACACATACGTACACGACACGATCCAACAGTTAAATCTTGTGCTCATCAGTCCACATGGGGCATTCGCCATTTTGATTTTCTGCAGTTTTCACCTGAATTCATGATGTATCTGATTGGTTATCATTCAGAATTTGATCGCAGTCGGGTCGTGGACAACCACAAGCTGCCACGACCCAACCCACAAGAGACATCCCCTGACGCAACAACGAATATCGTATGTGTTTGACATGCCCGACTTTTCGTCACGACGAGGACCGACTGTCGGTTGGGAGTAAGATTTCGCACAAATTTCACTGACACGTCCCCGACCCGATGGACTTTTTGTCACGTTCGAGTCAGTGCAAGCACCTGCCTTTAGTGTTCTATCCTTTCATTTTCTAACCTTTGATATTTGTCTTGCCTATTCTGCAATGACCAAATCCCAAGGGGCAATTTTCAAATCCACGGAGAGTCATACAATAGCCTGAACCTCACAGACAAGTCAACATCCCCCAACGACTAGTATTAGCCTGAACCTCACAGCCAAGTCCACATCCCCAACAACTTGTATTAGCCTGAACCTCATAGCCAAGTCTACATCCCCAACGACTAGTATTAGCGTGAACCTCACATCCAAGTCAACATCCCCCAACGACTAGTATTAGCCTGAACCTCACAGCTAAGTCCACATCCCCCAATGACTAGTATTAGCCTGAACCTCACAGCCAAGTCCACATGCCCCAACGACTAGTATTAGCCTAAACCTCACAGCCAAGTCCACATCCCCAACGACTAGTATTAGCCTGAACCTCACAGACAAGTCAACATCCCCCAACGACTAGTATTTAGCCTGAACCTCACAGCCAAGTCCAAATCCCCCAACGACTAGTATTAGCCTGAACCTCACAGCCAAGTCCACATCCCCAGAGACTAGTATTAGCCTGAATCTCACATCCAAGTTAACATCCTCCAATGACTAGTATTAGCCTGAACCTCACAGCCAAGTCCACATGCCCCAACGAGTAGTATTAGCCTGAACCTCACAGCCAAGTCCACATCCCCAACGACTAGTATTAGCCTGAACCTCACAGACAAGTCAACATCCCCCAACGACTAGTATTTACCCTGAACCTCACAGCCAAGTCCAAATCCCCCAACGACTAGTATTAGCCTGAACCTCACAGCCAAGTCCACATCCCCAGAGACTAGTATTAGCCTGAACCTCACATCCAAGTTAACATCCCCCAATGACTAGTATTAGCCTGAACCTTACAGCCAAGTCCATCTCCCCCAACGACTAGTATTAGCCTGAACCTTACAGCCAAGTCCACATCCCCAACGACTAGTATTAGCCTGAACCTCACATCCAAGTCAACATCCCCCAATGACTAGTATTAGCCTGAACCTTACAGCCAAGTCCACATCCCCAACGACTTGTTTTAGCCTGAACCTCACAGCCAAGTCCACATCCCCAACGACTAGTATTAGCCTGAACCTCACATCCAAGTCAACATCCCCCAAGGACTAGTATTTAGCCTGAACCTTACAGCTAAGTCCACATCCCCCAATGACTAGTATTAGCTTGAACCTCACAGCCCAGTCAACATCCCCAAAGGACTGGTTTGAAATCAACTTGAAACTTGGAACTAACCTGGGTTGACCCTTGGTTTCTGGGATACAGGTGTTGGAAGCGGTGCTCCAGTCTTCATGGCGTGAGTTACTTCCCGAGCAGACCGCATTGCTTCAATAAAGTCTTCATGTTTTTGTCTCCAATTGTTCTTTTTTTTCTAAACAATGCAAGAAATAATTCAAGCAAACGTTTTTTTATTAAAGATTTTGTTTGTAAATACACATCTCAAAATAATGTAGTCCAATGGTACAATTGACTTTGATTGCAAAGGTTTCTTTCAGATGGTTCTCTTGTTCTCATATCGGTTTCCAAACTTTTACTCATACTTTGCCTGGAAATTTTATACAAACAGTTGTAATCAAATCATCATCAGTTTTTTTTGCCTTTCTTCCGTTTTTTTCAAGAAATATGATATTCCCTTCCGTTCACCAAAAACTTACAAATCCATTTCTCTATAAGTCATCAGGGGCACACCCCTCTCCCCCCCCCCCATTCACTCTCTCCATCCACCAAGCTTTCAACCTCCACGTTGCCAATATACGAGAAATGGTAACAGTGATTGAAAAAGATTGGATGAGCGCAGAAGGATATAGACTAAACAATTTGTAAAAGGCTGCAAAATACTTTACGCGAACAATTATGAAAAGAAAATTATGAATCCTGAATTATGATCTCAGCTAACAGATGACGATATGAAGTTATCATAAAGTACAATAATCTGACCAAATAAATGACTTTCAGCGTAGATATTACAGTAGGTAATCACAGTGACTTTGTTGGTATGTCAGACTCACTGATGGTGGTAGTGGCTTGGACGATTTTTCAATCTGGTCAATTCCGAGGTCGCTCAGCCGCTTCTTGGATGTGTCAAACACTTTCCTCTGTTTGTTTGCATTCTTTTCACATATTTTCTGATGCTTCACCTGAAGAAATGATTAGATGATTACAATGATGTACAGTATTTACTTACAATACATAGTTTACTACATTATATATATGAATATCATTTAATTATTTATTACAGTGAAATTAACTTAGTTTCGGGTGACGAAACTGTGAGTCTCCATACAAGCTACAGGTAGCATTTATGTTTGTATGTATGTACAGTATATTAGATCCTCCTGCAAGCAGGAACTTGCGAAAAAGCCTCATTGGCTTATCCAAGCCGCAAGCTGACAGAAGTCAGTCTCTTACATTCATATTTAACGTCCATGATTATGAATTGTCAACAACTCTGTAACTGGACGACATACATTAATCTTTGGAATGACTCGAAGCGGGGACCTTATGACTGGAAGGCACCGGCGTTAACCACTGAGCTAACACTCCATATATAATATATGAGAAGAATGCAAAATGCTACAGTTACTCCAAATACAGTATGCCATGAAAGAGCCACTTTAAGGAGCCACTGCACGAGCAGCAGTACCAATCAACAAGAGAGTGTAATGCTGTGTCAAACGTACTCTCTTTCAATGTTGAATTACAGATTTAGTATCTTAATAATGCAGACTCCAGCAGCATTCTTGAACGCTTCATTATCGTACTGTAGCTCTCCAAAACAAAGTCGGTGGTCGATTGCTCTTTATAGGGACGTAACAATAAGTGTGAAAATGATTTCTGGTCTTGGATGTTGTCGAATAAATATGGACTGGTATTTTTATGTGGTTTTTCTATGGTCTATCATTTCCTTTACAGAAAAAACAGGCTACTCTCATATCTTGTATGAAAGAGGCTTCAAGAACTAGTGAAATCTGAACCAAATTTGGAATGAGCGGTCTAGTGAAACACATTGGGACTACCAAGTGAAACTACATAATGCACTGCTACCATAATTCATGGATTCTTGCCTTACCCTCAGTTAACATCACTACGGTACATGACCAGTTAACTTGTAAACACAAAGATTATCGTGATAATATCAGAGTAACAGACAAAATAAATAGGGATTCAAGAGCTGTGAATGACATCTTTGTAAGTTTTAGGTCATTTTTATAATCAATATATATATCATTTTTTTGTTTTCACTGCCCTGTGGGTTGTTACCAACTTACTGTACTAGGTCTACAGTTCTTGTCTAACATTACTTACTGTATTATGAACTGAAAGATAATCTCTGTTTAAATCAACATCACGTGAACTGATCAAGTTTTACATCTGACTTGCAAATCAATGAGTTAATATATGCTTGCAGTGATAATAATTCCCCTTAGAAAAAAGATTTACATACATGTATGTTTGTAGGGTTCCAGCCTACACAGCATGCATCTATTGCCTATTGTTACTTACCTTTACTTATTGTGCACCTGCTATTATAGTAATTACTTGCATGTGTCTCTATGCCCAGATGTTATTATGTAATCATCTGCTGACTCTGGTCTCATTGTATTATGTTATGGTAAACTGTTATTCTTCCTGTATGTTTGTGATTGGGCAACTAGGTTGCTTGGGTGTGGTTAGCCCTATATGCCCCTCTGCCAGAGCATCGCTAGACTAGTCTAATAATATGACACTACAGTACAGTTAACCAGTTACACACCGAAGGTGCCACTAGGTGGCATACCATACAGTAAGTTGGCTTGATTTGAACAACTTACCAGGGTCTCGAGAACAAACGTGCGACCGCAGCATGGACAAGGTTCCAGATCGGGAGGAGATGCTGTATGCAGAAGACAAATACATATCTTGGTCACTTTAAAATAAATTGCAAGCATTTAATAATCGTGTGTTGAATTCCCCCACAACTTTTGTGGTTAAGAATCAAAAAAGAAAGGAAAATGTCATTTTTCATCTAATCTTTAATCTGGACCTGAGATGTTTATCGCTGCTATGTACACTGTGCATGTATTGACTGTAGACTAGTGTCTAATTACCTACGGTAGCAAGCTGTGTTTTTTTTTTCTGGGATCGATGGTGGTGTCTAACACTTCTGTTACACCTCATTCGAAACTAGGTTAGATAACCGGCATCAGACGTTTCTTTGTGCGCGAGTCTTCACTCCTTTAAGCTTCTAAATATCTAAAGTTTGGCACTAAGTTAAGACTAAATTGAATAGCATGGAGGCATTTGACTACTATTAGTACTACTCAGTACTCTGGTTAACCATATATATTCATTTTACACTAGGCATAGAAGTAGTGAGTCATCGTACTCTCACTCAGTCAGTCAAACAACAAATATTTGTCTGGAAGGATCAAAGTTAGCTTTCATGGCATACTGGGGCCAACTTAGTCAAGGAATGACATGGGGCTAGACCTACTGTAGTTGCTGTAGTAGGCTGAGTCCTGCACTACAGTAGGCGTAACCTCTTAAACTCTATATATTGCCTTAGTTTTGGTCTAGTCTTCGTACGCTATACGCTACTCTTTTTAGGCTTATTGTAGTGTAGTGTACTGTAGAATAGGCCTAGCCTATTAGGCTAAATGTCCTATACACTGCTCACCCACTCTTTCAGGAATCTCGTTAGAATCCATCTCTTCGGTTCTAAGCTACAAATTTGGGTCCTTTTTCGGCAAAGGTTCAGAAGCATTAATTTAAGTGATTACTACGTACAAAACAAACATGAACAAATATGATAATGCGGCAACAGACATCGTCACTACATGTTTTCTGTGGTCAATAGCAACGAGGAATATATGAAAAATTGTGATCGATTACTAGTGTACCATAACTTTACTTTCTCGATTGATTCATTTCTATGTAGCGCCATCCACTAGTCTTTCAAAAGACTGCTCAAACAACCGTTCTCCTAACACTGCGAGATTGACTGTTTACAAAACTTTTTGCAATTTTTGTTCTGCATGGTGCTACGGAAATAATGAAACCCTGAATTAGTTCAACAATGTTCAGGATAATGTTCTTTTGTCCAATATTATTTCAAAAACTGCACAAAATGGTTGATTAGTTCTAGTATTTCAAATCTTTCATTACAAACAATGACTTCGATAAACTCCTAATACATTTTGTTTCTAAGATCGACATGAGTAGGCCTATTCATTTCTTCCCGGTGAAGATGAACTTACATTCTACACTCAACAGACTTAATGAATACTTCGTGATTCTTAAATTACAACATCAGCTCATCCACTGTCCTGAAATCCATCTTTAGGACACGCCCGATTGTGTTCTTTTTACATAGGACAGAGAGCATGTTGAGTAGTGACGTAGCGCCATCACATATTAAAGTATATTTTATATTGATATGCAAAAACCCCTAATTTGAATGTTTGTATTTGAATTGCTTTTGAGACAGACACTACATTGATGGGATTGATAAAAGAAAGAAAAGTTATTAAGCTTCGTATTAGAAAGAGGCGTAAAATTTATATTTTTTCCATGCAAATCTCTGTATATTATGCGGTATCCGCGAATTGATTGGAGGGTAACGCTCGAACCGTCACCAAAACTTGTCTACCGCCACCTATCGCAGAGGCAGGAAGCTATTTCAGACTGAACGTTGGCAACAGTTAAGTTGGCTTGAGTGCTCGGGGGTAGCCACGGAGGAGAGGATGGGGGACGAGGAATGCATGATGGGGGGGGGGTCCATGGAACGATTCTCAGGAAGTTTGTGCAATCCCAATAGTCCACGTTCTCTCGTAGCTAGTTTTAAGCACGAGCATGGAACATTTAAAAAAAGGAATCAGTCCTCTGTTTTTTTTTATTAAACAAATGCGTATGTCATTCTTTTTTTATGCAAATTTTTGTAAAGGGTGAATCCTTACTTCGTCTGCTCCTACCTTTCCCTGCTTTTATAACATCGCAAAAATTTTCATAATTCCCACCAATAGATGCAACGAGTTGCATTTGTTTCAGAATTTTGCCCGAAAACAGTGACAAATTATTTATCGTATCGATGATGATACCATGACGGTGCCATTGCTGTCAATTATGCAGTGTCATCCGGGGAGGGTGTTACGCCCCCCCCCACCCACACACCCCACCTCCCATCGGCAATATGAAACAAGTTCAGTCGTTGGAGTCTTTACATTTAATTATATAAACTATAAATATATCAATATTAATATTAACTACTGGTGTCCACATGTACCCACTCCGGTTCAACTCTTTGAGATTTGCGGTTACAGAGTTCATTGTAGAAACAAATTTAATTAACAGTGTACGCCTCAGAATGCAGCATTTGACTTCTATAGAAGAATAACATTTATTTGTTATTCTTAGTGGAACCTCAAAAGACCCGTCCCTCTACATATCAGTCGGTTTTAACGACCCCAGGCCCACACCCCTTCATAAAAACACTGATCCATCTCACCGGCCCTACAATACATGGTTCATGCCTCTATTTGAAGTCAGTAGGGCGAATACAGAATCCCCTCCTCACGCCCACCATTACCTTTAATTTTTATTGCTATGTTAGCATATGTCTTGTCTGGCACTCTGAGGTTGTAAGTTCATCTCTTGATACTGAAAAATAATCCAGCTGTTCCGATAAGCGTTGTCATCCATAGCTGTTCAGTCTGTCTTCGGTGTCGGTTTGGTTTGTTTAATTAAAGAATAAACATGTTTGTTTGTTTAAGTCATGGGAGAAACACCAAACGGTTTGGCGTTAGTGTACTTTACAGTTTATTTCTAATTTAAAATATAGCTAATGTGACATTGAATATTTTACCGTTTGAAAGACTCACGATAAGTTCATGGATAATAAGAGCCTATGAAGGTCGCCAGACCTACAAACTAAAATAACATTTCCATCCTTATTAACCACATCGTAAAACCGCACCCATCTACCTACCCACACACGAACCCCTCCCCCTCCCCACCCCACACACACATACAAAGTCAGCCTTGTATGCCTGCGGCATATGCTGTGTAAATGTAGCATTATTCATAAAATAATGCCAAATCACAAAGGTGGAATTGAGTAGACTTGAGGCCAAATCAAATTACGGTGAAAAGATTTAAACATATATATAGCGTCACTGCTATTATATAGTTCTCTGTGGCCATATTCCCGTCATCATAATGACGTTATATGCCTCCATCAACAATGTTTCTATATCATAGGGCTACACACACTCACACACACACGCGCGCACAAGCGTGTTATATACATTTAGACCGAGGACCATTTAGACCGAGGACCACAATATTTTTTCCATTGTTCAAATCCACGTTCCCAATCTTAACAATAACCCATAACAATAGAATTCTTTTCGAGGACGTGGTGATTCTTTAGGAATCACATCCGAGGACCTCGAATTCTTTTGTTCAACTCCTCGGTCAGAATACAAAACAAGTGCACAGTGACAAATTAGGTAACACAATTTCTCTTGAGGACAAACAGCTGTAAATAAATATCAAGCCCGCTAATAATTTCTGAGCAACTGATCCCATCAGTTTTTTCTTCAAACTATATTGAAGGCCGCCCTCAATTTCTGATGTAGCGCTTAACTTTGTGTTCGTCTCCAACAACCATAACGTTTCTGAATTCAATGTGTACATTATCGAAGGACCAAGATGTTGAACCTGTGTCTTCTCGCCTTTCTTTTCGGCACAACTTGTAAGTATTTCTTATTTATTAATCATTTAACGTACTCAATGAATCGGCGGTCAATATTGAGTGCAACAGTTCGAAATATTAATTTTGAGATAAAGAACAGAAAAAGAATAGCAAATTCAGATACACTTACATCATATGTGGCCAAAGTTAATTTCTTGTGGCCTAGTAGTCTGTCAACTCCATATTTAAAAGAATATTATTATTTCGTATCATTATTGTTAAATTCATGCAATTGTTGTTATTATTATTATATTTTTTTGTCTTTTGTTTTTCACCTGTTCTTAATTTTATAATATTTGTTGTTGACTTAAGATTAATAATATAGGTTTCAAGATATGTGAAATTTCGTTTTCGATTTTAAATTCAAAAATCTCGGGAAAAATTGATAGTTAGAGTTCCTTGGTTTTGATATTCGTCTGTCGGATATGCCTGCATGGCTACCGAAGTTTAGATTCTCTGCACAATCTCTATAATATACATATAGCCTATTCATTGCAGTATGTGGGAATCGACCGAAATGTTAATTACGTCGTATATACCATTTTTGTGTTAGTCTGGGGAGCATATAGCTTCTCCTTCATAATCTTTGAATTACAACAACAGTGAAAAGTGTCTTTCCAATATTCAGCTGTATGAGTATACCTCTCCCCGAATAATCTCGTGGCATTTACTATTTTTCTTGTTTGGGCCCGTACGGTTCACACATTGGCAATTTGAATAACCCTTGTACCTCCCTGGTTATCACACCTCATCCACCCACACACCCATCCCCTATCTCTCACAAAACAGGTATAGAGAGTGCGTTTTATATGAGCCAATCTATGTCGCCTCGAATCTTCTTTTCAAATAAATAAATTTTTGAAATGAGTCAACCATCTTGAGAAAGTTTAATTCAGAAGAAATTAGTTTAACAGAAAAAAAAGTTGAAATGACAATACCATCAATTATAATACATCATTTTGATATGATCACGTGATTACAATACAGTTGCCGGTGAGGTGTGCTATACAGACTTAGGATGTTTCGATAACGCACCGCCATTTTTGGACCTCCAAGATCGGCCACTGAGTTTGCTCCCAAGTAGCCGCGAGGACATCAACACCACATTTCTCTTGAACACCCCTACCAACCCAAATGAATCTGGCCAACAGCTAGTGTCCAACCAGGATTTGACCACAATTTCATCGTCCAATTTCGATTCTAACTTACCGACTAAATTCATCATTCATGGATACTTGGAGGTTGGAGATTTAGGCTGGATGACCGATATGAGTTCGGCAATGCTGTCACAGGGGAGTTATAACGTTTTCCGGGTTTCGTGGGATCTGAAACCAGGCAACGACCATTACGCCAAGATGTCATCGAATGCTCGAATTGTTGGAGCAGAGATTGCCCTCCTCATTGACCAATTGCTGGTAAGGAATTTCGTAGAATGTACCGAACAGTGGCGTACGCAATGGGGGGGGGGGGTGCCTCACACACACCTACAACGTCAGTCGGGGTGAAATAGCTATCCCGGGATTTTGTTTATTTTCAGTCGAGCATTATTTTAATGTTTTGAAATATTGTATAGATTTATGTTTTGCTCCATGTATACACACCGTAATCCGAACAATCATGTCGTATGGTATACACTATGATACGAAAGAAGTGGTTTTGCGAGATTTGACCGGTAGATTCTGTTAGCCTGCGCCCCTTCCAAATGAAACACTTCCGATGCAGGAACAGAAGAACGCCCTTCCATATAAAGGCGCAAGCCCCTACTTAAATCTGTCGGGGTGGGGCTGGAGGCAAACTTTGAAACTTTTAAATTCACGTACACGCCACTGTTTCATACCTGCGATAGAATCTTTGCAGTACCGGCCAATGAGAACAGCATAATATTACATTAGATTATGATATTACATGAGCGCCCTTTTAGTTCCTATGGTACATTTTGAGAATGGGAATATAAACATATTATTGTTTATCCTGTATTTCCCCCCCCCTCCCACCACCCAAAAAAAAAAACATTTTCCCTGACCCTTTAGCTCCATCTGACCCATCTCATATCAGGCCTGCTTTTGGGTAACGTACCTGACCAAAACAGTGAGTTCGTTCCTACAAATCTTACTTACGCATTAATGATTTTATTTCTTAATCCTTTACCCCGATCATGCCCCCCCCCCCCCGGTTGCTCGTGCACCGAATTCCAACAATATTCTGGTGTTTCTAATCCTATTACATAGTTATTGATATGTTTATTCATTACCTAAATTGTATTTTGTTTTTATTTAAATGGCTCGGTACTCCTGGGAGGTTGGTATTGCCAGGGTTGGGGCAGACTCACAGTAAGTCATCCCCCACCTCCTCTGGCTGGCACTAATTAAACTTTTGTCCATTTTTTGTCAACGCTTCCAGACTGAACATTACGTGATTATCTTCTTTATTCTTACTCTATTCTCATTCATTTAATAGTCTGCTTTATACTTATTTTTTTGCTAACCTGCAGGAGTCGTCAGACTTGGTCCCCTCCCCCTTCCCCTTCCCCCACCCGTCCTGTCACATTGACCTAAATTGCATTAAAAATCCTGTAGTAAGCTTGTTTTCAGTTTTTAAAGATCCAACTGAGTTTCGTTAACTTGACGGTGAGAGTTGCCACCAGTGCCGATGGAATTTAATTCAATACCAACAACAGTTCAATAATGGCACTTCCAGCAACAACAAAAATCTGTCACTTCCAATGCTACAAGTCAAAATATTTTCCTGGTTTAGTTTACATGTGATACCATAGAGCAGACTTATAATACAACGAGCAGGATACTCTCGGAATGAGTATGAGTACCAGTACAAGGCTATAAGCGTAAATAAGTACTCAATTTTGTACTAGTATCGATAAATTTCCCCTAGTACTGAGTACAAAAGCACAAGGTACGAACACAGGTAACCCTGCTAGAAATACGAGTTGTTTGCTTGATATTTACTACAGACGTATGCTCCAGCTGGATCAACAGCCAGTGATGCTTCGAGCTATCATCTGATAGGCCGGGGAATCGGTTCTCATGTCGCCGGGTACGCCGGGGAGAGACATAACCCCAAACTCGGCAGAATATCTGGTAAATCTAATTCATCCCAACAACTATCGGTTGATATATAGAAAAACACCCGATATTTCCCAAAATTATCGCTGATCATATCGAAGCTTCGTCATGTAACAAATATATTTCTATACCATCGGGCAATTCTTTAAACTATTTGATCATGATTTTGGATTGACATTCACAAGCGAAACACACGCAAAATTTATTTATAGCCATTCGGGAAAGCTGGTTATCAAAGAGTATTTTGTCCATTTAGAGAGATCTTTTACAGTTTTCTGATTTAGCCAGATTTACTTTTGTTCAAGAGTTCAATTAAAAACTTAAAGGTTATATTTTAAATCATTAACTTTTTGTGGGTTTTCTCTTTACTTGCTGCTTGTAACTAAGTGTTTCTGTACCCCTTTTACCAGCTGTTAATGTACTCAACATTTAAGAAAATACGTTTCATTAACACCAATAACTTCGCACCCCTTGGGGGCTTGCCTCTCACCCCCTTCCCCACCCCAAGGGTTGTGTACATCGAAGTGAAGACAAGTTATTTTACAAAGCATATATTCATGATATAATTCCTTTCCTGCATTTCCTATGGTTTCAAATCTAGCCTTGGATCCAGCCGGTCCTTACTTTGAAAATTGTGACGTCATTGTCCGATTGGATCACACCGATGCTGAGTTCGTTGACGTCATACACGCTGATACTAATTTAATCCGTACTATGGGTAAGTTTAACCGGTTCCGCGAAATTGTAGTCAAACTAATCACGAGGGTATACATTCTATGGACTGTGTAATAAAATGTTGCTAATTAATGCCCCTTATAAGGCTTTTCCTCAATCCCACCCCGCCCTAACATTTAAAAATACATCCTTTTAGTATACCGATTGTTTCATATCGAATTTTTAACGAAATAAAATTTGCAACAAACGTACAATAAGAAACAAAAACGAACAAATGTCGCCATGTAAACTCAGGGGCGAATCCAGGGTGTTGGATAGCCGTGTGTGGGTGTAAACACATCCTCTCTAACCTCCAAAGTAGTTATAAGCACAATCTTGAGTTCAGACCTAACTATATAGATCTAATTTATAATCTAAATGTGCCCCATTAGTCGGTTATACAACGACCGCAGGGCCACATTCCTGTACTATAGAGTAAAATCTTGAATTCGCCCACTGAAACCCGCATTAAACTCAACTCGTCTGCCGAGTGGATTATTTCAGAGAGCGAGTATATAAAAATACATATTTTTTTTTCTTAGTTTGGACGTCTGGTAATACCACTGTAGAAAAAATGAATTTCATACGCATCAACTTTATCACCTTAATCACCTTAAAGTCATTAATGTAGGCACGTGATGTCGTGCTTTTGCCAAGTGAACATTTAACCTGTATTATAATACCGACAAGATGTTTCATCTATTCCAAACGGCGTGAATCATATTTCTGAATGGCAGTGCCTGTTTTATGTATGTATGTATGGGTTGTTTTTGTTTCGGGGATTTCTTAATTCCACTATGGCAGCCATAATATCCCCAAATAACCCCATAATAGTCACATCATAGCCAAATGATATCTCCATAATATCCGCATTAAAACCTAGTAATCGTCACACAATATACAAATAATAGCCTCAAAATAGCCAAAATAATATCCACGTGATAACCTCGGCACTTATAATACAGTCACTGTAATTAACAGCGGTGACGTCATATGTTTGCTTTCTTTCTCCAACAGTATTTTCTTCTTAATCTTAACTTTACTTCTTTTAACAGGTATGGGTATGCATCAGGCCACTGGACACGCGGATTTCTACCCTAACGGAGGTCACGATCAGCCTGCTTGCCCAAGTCGCATTCTATCAATTTTGTTTATTGAGGGAACGATTTACGAAGGTGATTACTTTCATATTTGGTACTAAGGTAATGGATGCGACATATGAGGAACAATGTAGAGGCGGTAGATAATTAAGTATTAGAGGGCGGTATATACTTAATTGTAGATGGAGGTAGATAATTAAGTAGTATATGTATATTATAAATATCTGTATATATATATATGTATTTAATATATGTATATATATATTTAATATATATATATATATGTATATGTATATATATATATATATGTCTATATATATATATATATATATATGTATATATATATGTATATATATGTATATATATATATGTATATATATGTATATATATATGTATATATATGTATATATATATATGTATATATATAGGCTGATAAGTTGTAGAGGGCGGTAGTTACTACCGCTGTAGAAAGCGGTACACCAGTTACTCTTTATTAGAGACTCTTTATTGGAACACGATTAATATGCTACACAATTTGCAGATATGCAAATGCAACTGCGGTTTTTGGTTTCACCGTTACATTTCACTTTAAAGTAATCAGTTTGATTTTGGAATTATGATACCTTCCTCTGATTTCATCTACCTCACACCCAGGTGGAGTACAATATGTCCTCTGTGATCACGAGAAGGCTCATGAGATGTATATTGAGTCCATTACTTCCGGTTGTAGATTCATGGCTTCTCCTACCGCCGATAACAATCTCGACAACTACGTAGACGGTATCACAGGATATTACGATGCCGCTAACGCCATGCCCATGGGCTTCCATGCAGATAAATCCTATATGATTTCTGAGACACAATACTTCCAACCTTACGTAACCCGCACGGTAGACGAGAAAGACGAGCTTCACTGTAGTAAGTGTCACTCTGAAGGGGGAGGGGGAGGGGGAAGGTGGGGGTGGTTCTGGTATTTAAATTAACTGTTAAGAAAATTGGTGGAAATTGTCGATATGTTTTAGTTCAAAACCACATCCTCGTTGCATCTTTTATGGCGAAGATATGATTTTGTTTTCATCTTTTTATATATATATATATATATATATATATATAGTATATAGTTTTTCGAGACTTATAGAAAGTCGATACACTGAAGGGACGCCGTTGGTATGTACATAACACAGTAATATCATTTCTGGGTATAGGTCCTATACGTATCACGTCCCACGTTGTGATATCAGGCAGTTATATTGGCTATAGTATATATACCACATATGCACTTAAATCTTAGTGCCAGGCTGATATGTTATTATTCGGAGGTTTAGACCATCCTTACCCCCAATTACCACCCACCCACCACCCCACATCATCCCCACCCCCACCTCATGCTGCCCCCCTTCCCAAAATCGTCACTACCCCCATCTTCGTATTTACAAAAAATCACGGAGATTCATTAATGTCTTTCATTTTCTTTGTTTATAGAGAGTCAATACAGAGCTAAAGTCTATTTTGACGATCCACGTGATGCCGACGAAGCTCACGGTGATCTATATATTAGATACGGTAATGACGCTGGCCTGTGGACTGAGAAGATACACATGGCTAACACGTAAGTCATGCTTTACTCAGTCTTAACATTTGTCAGAAAATAAGGTAAATATATATACATATACATAGACGTAAGAGGCGAGGGGGAGGGGGCTGGGGGCTGCAACCCCCCCCCAACCAAAACTGTTTGTGAAAATTCTGGCAATATGCTGAGAATTTTGCGGGCACCTACTGAAAGAAGAATAATTTGCAATGTGTTTTTCAATGGTTAAACTGATATTATTATTATCATTAATATTGTAACGACTTCCCCAATAATGATAACCAATATGGAAAGGTAATAATACGGAAAATGATTGTATGTTATTGGCATGTGATGTAATAACCGGATGGATGCCTATATGATATGCACATTGACATGTTTTAGTTATATTTTTGGGCAAGTCGTTACAGCCCCCCCCCCCCACCAATCAAATTAGGCTCCTACGCCTATGTACATATATATATTATAATTATATATACACTTACTTAACCGTGTCCACATACAAATGATCTTGGGTTGAGAGAATCTTATTACAATGAACAGCAGTGTGACAGATGATCACGTGATCAGGCACGATCTGGTGTGACCCCCTCTTTTTCTTCTTCTTCTTTGCCATGTACAAATGAAACACAAACCGCTTTCTAATTCAGGAAATGACTACTAATATTTTGTTCTTCTAATATAGTGGAGAAAATGCGTATGAACCAGGCTTGAGTTATTACGTCACAGGAGCCGGTAATTCCTTCGCTGAACCATTGACGCGAATCGAATTTTCCTGGGAGTACGACGGTGACTGGTACAATCCAATCTCATGGGATATCTTCAGGAACCCGGATGTCTACGTATCCCGTATTGAGGTCGATTCTTTAGACGTCAGACAAAGGTAATAACCAGGCCGATGAGACCGGTGTGGGGGCGGATGGGGTAATGGGGGTACAGCTAGGGGCCCAGAAAAAACGGAATAAGAATTAGTGAATTTCACATGTTTAAAAGTGAGGGGTGCAAGGGGGCTGGGGGTAGTTGTGGTTTGTGAAATAATTGGTCCCATAGCACTCGACGCTTCTTATAATAGCCATTAATAACTTTAAATGGTGATTGTATAGGCACAAAATTAATTTTAATATATTGTAGATCATAAACATTTTTGCTATCAAATTAACCAGGTTGTATTTGCCGCGTGTCCATACCACAAAACAGTGATAAAGGTTTTCCTGTTGTCATATTTATAGAGCAAATTTCCCTTTCACCTCCCCCATGCCCCCCCTCCTCCACCGAGGATAAAACTACCTAGATAGACGAGAAAGTGTCGATGGGAGTGACCATGACAACTATTGAAATATTAAATAATTGTTTTATTTTCTTTTATATCGTTTCCAGCTCTACTTTCTGCAGCACCGTTTCGGACGGGCTTGTGCGTTCCAACAAACATGACGTCATATTTCTGCCTTGCTAACTGCAAAAACAAAAAAGGATAATTAATCGATCAGAATTGTGTCAATAATATAAAAATTATTTTAATTAATTTTGCGCAAAATATAGAAAATTATTTTTTATTGTTTCTTGAAAGGTTAAAGGATTTAAAACGATAGAGAGTAACTCATAGAGATGATTATCTCATAGTATTTGCATAATAATTAATAGGTGCTCGAGAATTAAGGCGAACAAACACAACCTTGTCACGTGACTGCATCGTGGGATCTATAGCTTATGCTTTTCATTACTATAATAAGGGGACAAAAGACTAGAGATCTTATAATGTAAGGTAAATGTGTCATACCACACAATTGAGCTCAGTAGAAAGGAGAACAAAAGATCATTAGTTCTTTAGCTCATATCTATCGCCCCCCCCCCCCCCCCGCTTATGTCTATTGTTTCTTTCCGCTTATATCTATTGTTCCCCTCCGCTCAGATCTATTGTTCCCATCCGCTCATATCTATTGTTCCTCTCCGCTCAGATCTATTGTTCCCATCCGCTCATATCTATTGTTCCCCTCCGCTCATACCTATCGTTCCCCTCTGCTCATATATATCGTTCCCCTCCGATCAAATCTAGTGTTCCCCTCCGCTCATATCTATTGTTCCCCTCCGATCATATCTATCGTTCCCCTACGCTTCTATCTTTTGTTCCCCTTCGCTTATATCTATTGTTCCCCTCCGCTCATATCTATTGTTCCTTCCGCTCATATCTATCGTACCCCCTCCGCTCATATATATCGTTCCCCTCCGATCATATCTATCGTTCCCCTCCGCTCATATCTATCGTTCCCCTCGGCGCATATCTATCGTTCCCCTCCGATCTTATATATTGTTCCCTCCGCTCATATCTATTGTTCCCCTCCGCTCATATCTATTGTTCCCCTCCGCTATGTTGCCAGTGAAAGGTCTTTGTTTCCTTTTTCAATTGTACCATCATTCTGCTAGGGGTACAAAGCTAAAAGTAACTATACGATATTTGGCCCTCGCAAGTACCATGCTTGTAGACCCTTTGCTGCACCGTTGGGTAGTGTCACTAGCTAATATTACCAAACGCTAGAACTGCATGAAGATATCACTTTGTTAAAATATGACGTAATAAGAAACATAACATCGTATTATAAATGATGTGAAAAATTAATAATAATAAAAATCCCTGAAAAATTCCTCATCTGATTATATTTTATCCTTATTTGTTTGTGTTTGAATGTTCGATACAACTTACAGTGGCGTCATATATTTTGTTGTTGTTGAGCTGTGCGAAGGGCAAAGGTGTGTATGGGGGAGGGGTGAGGAGGGTGTCTATGTTTATCGCCGGGAGACACATGATGTACAAACATAATTGTAAAAGTAAAGGAGTCTCGTAAAAACAGAATGCCCATTTAAAATAGATAATTTCAGAAAGCAATGTTTTCTGTTTACCGAGCAAATTGACGGTTTTACCCGAATAATAGACGCTGCAATGACGGTGCCGCTAATGGAGGTCCACTTTGTGAATATAGTTACCCCTCTCTACCCACCCCTCTCTCTATCCATAATCTATCTATCTGTGTCTAAAAAAGCACTTTCTCTACCCTGTTTAAATTTTTACAATACATTAATATTTAATTCACGAACAGAAAAAAAAAAATCAGCATTTTTTTTTCCAAACATGTGACTTGTCACCGAGTTATAACGTGCATAAACACTGCAGTGCCTATAGAATCAACCGATATATTTAACCAGACAGTGTTTAGTGAGACGTGTCCCTGCTTCGGGTACTAATACTACACGGCGGTACATGGCGAACAAGTAAACACATACATTTTAGATTATGCCATTAGAAGTCAAGTGGACTAGTGTCTGTCTGCACTGTGTGAAATAAGCGTGTGACATTTTGTCCAAATTAATGTTAACGTACAAGACAAGCATAAACTTAGTTTACAAGTCGGCTCCCCAGTCACAGTCAACTTCTCACCGATGAAGTGTAAATTACCATAATCAGTGGTGTTGAGAACCCTGGTCGGCCCCTGGGATAATAATTTTGTAGCTGTGCATTTTTCGAATTTCCCGACCCCCCTCCACCCTTCCCCTCCACCCTCCCCCCAACGGGCTGTAGGTTCTCTGAACCCCCTTCGTTCGTAACACCTACCTAAAAATAGCTTAGTACGTGTCCTGACTATATGAGGCATGTCATGATGAAACCTCTTCAGAGTAACCGTTTAAGTAATACTTGACAATTAGATAGAACAGCAATTTAGTGCAATGCAGTATTCCGTGTTTCGCAGACCTTAAAACAGTCAAAAGGATATCTCACAATCCTTCAAGAATAATACTAACTCCACATACAGTCAAAAGGACACACACACACACACACACACACACACACAATAAAATCATGTCAATAAAAGAGAAATATATTCTAAGCATATTGGTGAAATTTTCTTTCAATTCCTATGTATAGTGTTCGAGATAACAATATTCGAAATTTCACATGTTTTGTACCAAAAGTGTGAATTTCAAGCAAACAGGTGTGACGTCATAAATGCGCACTGAACAAGTTGTTCTTCTAAATCCTTATCCAAATTTTCTTCAAAACTGATGGTTTTAATAAAATATGAATACAATATTGTCATAAAAGTATTGATATCTTCACATCTTACAAAAGAATTTTGAAACCGAATCCAATTCAAGGTCAAAATTATAGAGTGAAATAACCGAGGACAAAAACCAAACAACCAAAAATCATGACGTCACACCTGTTTGTTTCAAGTTCACTTTTTTGTAAATTCTGTGACGATGCCATCAACCGATATCTCGCTAATGCAATGTAGGAATTGCATGCAAATTTTACTACCGTACGATGCTTTGTATAGATTTTTCTTTCATAAATCAAAACTGATTTGCTGATGAATGTTACTCCATATTTCTTTTCTTGTTTCATTTTTTCTTCTTCTTTTCAGTTGAATTTGCTAAGGATGGTAACATCATAGTTGTACATTCCCCACAATTTACTATTTTAAATATCCCTTTCGTCTGCCTTACATATATGGACAGGCGCGTAGCCCAAGGGTGGGGGCGAAGGGGGCGACCGCCCCCAACCCCCCTTGAGCTTTTTTTTTTATGATATCGCTAGTAATTTCAAATTAGAAAATGCTTACATGCAACTCACAAGGCCTGGGAAGTGCCATTTCCAGTGATCTGGCAGGCATTTTCGGCCAAAATTTTCTTATACGCTTCGCGCCAACCTATGGTGGCGCTTCGCTCAGATAGTTTGCCTACAAGCTTCGCCCCTCCCTTGGCAAATTTCTTGCTACGGCGCCTGTATGTGGAGTTAGTATTATTCTTGAAGGTCGGTTGTCTTCTTCTAGACTGAGAAACTATCTTTCTAGAGTGCATGGCCGAGATATCGTTGTTAATTTCAAATCGATACACCAAGTGTGTCGTTCACATGAAGCACGGACTTTCATTGCATTATTGTCTGTTGTCGGTTCTATTTTTATATGAATTATTGACACTATGAAAAGATAAGGGTACCAGAGACAACAAAAAACCCATGTGAGTTAAACAGCCGGTCTGGACAGCGTGAGATAAGCCAACACCAAACGGTACAGAGTAAGTCATGCAGCCGGGCCAAAGATAAGCCATGTCAAGTCACTGAACCGAAGAAAATAAGAGAAATCAACAGAAAATAAAAATAGGAAGCCAAAAGAAAGCAAGTTAGAAGCAATAAACTAAGAAAGAAGGGGTGGGGGAAGTGAGGGATGGGGGGGGGGCAAGGCAAGGAAGAGAAAAGTCATTTTAATACAAATTAATGAAAGACCAAATATTTATAAAAGCAAAGTTAATTCGAATAAGAACCGTATATAGAGAATGGTAGAATGTGATCAATGTTAATGTGGACCCCAGTTGGCCTCCATGCTGGTGAACTATCCTAACCAGATATAGGATAACATTTAATCATGAAGTCAATTGGAAATTTTTGATCAGGGAGTTGTTTCCATTTCATCTCCCTGGTCCGATTCTGTTGCCGGTAACCCTACGCCCACCCTCCAGTCCATATCGGTCTTACCATTACTTATCACTTTGCCGGTTTATCCACTCCTACCCTTACCCGTATACCTTTCACCCTTGACCCCATCCACCAGCCATTACCTATGATGTCTCACTCCTTCCTTACCCGATCAATACTCTCCCCTCGCCCTCCATAACCTCTACCCTTCCCCTAACCCCTACCATTCCCCTATCTCATCAAACCTCTAACCATACCCCCTTTCTTCCCCCACCCTCATTTCAAATTTGTCATCATGACATTGTCGTCAAGAATATAACGCATACAAACCAACCAATTTATATTTAAATTCGAGTGTAACAAACGGATAGAGGGCGCCAGTAATCTTATTTCTTTTACTGCTACCGTCACACAAA
This sequence comes from Apostichopus japonicus, assembly GCF_037975245.1. Taxonomy (NCBI): domain Eukaryota; kingdom Metazoa; phylum Echinodermata; class Holothuroidea; order Aspidochirotida; family Stichopodidae; genus Apostichopus; species Apostichopus japonicus. The sequence continues at coordinate 4,274,167 of NC_092577.1, forward strand.
GTTCTGTCGTCCTTGCTGGTACATTCGAGGACTTTTTTTGCTACGCGAGATTCGTTCCAGTTGTATGACTAGCTACACCGACGAAGCCGCCAAGATGATTGGTCTATTACTTAGCATATTCCTTCTTGGAGCTGGTTCGTATAAGTCCCTTTTCGTTTTTATATGTTTCCCTTAAGCTTGATTAAACTATCGTTAAATTTGTTTTCTCTATATTTCATACGGATTTATTATTTTAACATCTTTAGTTCTATCTGCCTCAATACATGCAACAATATCAAACATTAGTGAGCTCACGTAATGACTTATATTTAAGCGGGTAATCAACTAGCAATTAAGTTCTTTAAAATTTGAGGATGAAGGCCGAAGATGACGAGAACAGTTTCTGTTAACCGTTTGCGAAAATAAAATGATAACAACAAAAACATTAAAATATAGGTCTAAACATACAAGAAAAAAATGATCCTTTTCGCTTTCAATAAGACAATTTGTGAAGCTAACCATAACCATAACTATTGGCGTTTGCGGAGGTGTTCGGATATGAAAAATGGAAGAATATTTAGTGACGGGAACATAGAGGCAAGAATGATGATATAACTGGTATAATAATTGATAGTAATAGGCAGCTGTCAAATTGACTTTATGTCCTAAAACACGTGCATTTAAATCGAAGCAAGCCTAACCATTATGTGTGTGTTATTATCTTTGCAGATATTTTTCGATGATATTGTATTTCAAATTTGTCCAAATGGTCTCATGAGGAATACATTGTGTTAAATGTGGGTGTGTGTGGATGTTCAGGCAGGGAGGTGGGGGTGGTGTGGGGTACGACTACAGTATGTCACATATGCGGGGAGGGGGCAGGGAGGAGGAGGAGGCGGGAGGAGGCGGGGAGGAGGGAGGGGCGGGGAGGAGGGAGAGGAAGATTGGGCATGTGGTAATTCATCTAAGACACTGCAGGAAGATTATAGACAAACATTTTAAAGTTGACGCACGGTATCTCTAATACAAAATTACACCACTTGGGAGTATAACATTATTCCGTTAACCAACTCACCCCTATACCACCGCCCCTGCCCCCCCCCCCCTTATCCTTCAATTGGGTCTCTGTATGATACCATTGCCCAAATGAAAGATATATCTGATAGTCAGTTTTAATTGATCTTAATTCGTAAAATGTCAGTCTTAATTTTTTATTGGCTATGTCTGTAAGAGAGTGAAAAATCCGAAAAACATGCATAAATAATCAGTTATTGTCACTTCAAAACAGGCGTCACTCTCTTCAGAAAGAGAAACTTAAGCAAACAATAATCAATAAGCACCATCTCCACCCCCCTCCTTCTACAGTAAGCACCTTATTTTCCTACCTACTTTGTATTAGTTATTCTTAAGTAGTTTTTTATTTGTATCAATTACTATGCTACATTGTTCTTTCTTTATTGTTCTTTTGTTGTTTTTTCTTTGTTCTTTATTGTTCGTTCTTTCTTTATTGTGGTATCATCGTCCTTGCTGCTGATTGTCTTTCTTCATACTGTCCTAATCTCCCCATTCCCCCCCCCCCCCCCCCCACAGACATAATGTCACCCTTTCAGTTTGTTGTCGTAGTAACATGCCGCCGTATACTCCGTTAGTACACTGACCAACGCGTCATTCTGCCTTTTTCCATAAATCTTTTATTAGGAAACTTTCGGATAGAAATGGCACAGTATAGTTACATGCAGTTACACAGGCAAAATAACAGGGTTTGTTTCTTTACGTCGACTGTTGAACGATTACGCTTTAACGTTATACAAAACTCTCATTGTCTGTTGCTAGACACTCCTTTGACATCACTCTCATTGTCTGCTGATATAACACTCCTTTAAACAACACTCTCGTTGGCTGTTCATACAACACTCTTGTTGGCTGTTGCTAGAACCCTACTTTAAACAACACTCTCATTTTCTCCTACTAGAACACTCCTTTAACAACACTCTCATTGTCTACTGGTAGAACACTCCTTTAGCAACGCACTCATTGATTGCTGATATAGAACACTCATTTGAAAACACTCTCTTTTCCTGTAATGTTAAAAACCCTATAATTCCGACAAACTTTATTTTCTTTCATATTTAAATATACTTTGTTTTTCTATACCGATTAACAGCTGCGGAGAAAGTATGTTATCCTGATCTAGGATGTTTCAACAACCTTCCCCCTTTCCTGGACATTCCTGACCGACCAGTTAGCCCCCTACCGGATAGCAGGGAGGACGTGGGTACCGAGTTTGTCTTAAACACACCATCGAATGGCTTCGACTTCGAATATGATATTATTTCAAATCTCGTACCAGATTCGTTAGCAAATTCCAACTTTGACCCTAACCTGGAAACTAAGATCCTTGTCCATGGTTACGGTGAATCGGGATACTCAAGCTGGATTGAGACGATGGGTAGAGCCTTCCTGTCCGTTGGTAACTACAACATAATCCGCGTTGACTGGTTTCCAGGCGCATTCGAACTGTATCATAAGGCAACATCAAATGCGCGCCTCGTTGGCGCAGAAATAAGCCTGTTGATGGACAACATTAAGGTAAAAAGTGCTTTGTTTCTGATATCTTTTTCATTTTATTTACTTTACTTTTCATTAACCCTGACGTGTCATATTTCATGTGATCTCATTTCTTCTATACTGTCATTAATGAATGGAGTTTACAACGCGTGTAAATAAAGAAAAAAATATTAAAATATTAAATGAAATTAGACAACAACGAAAATGTCAATATGTTCTACTTAAATCGTATAGCAGTAATTTAATTAATGATCTTTGGGCGATTGCAACTTTTTTTTTCTATATTTATTTTAAACCTCATCAGCAGTGTTATACACTATTCCCATGCTTGTTGTTGATACCTTAAAACAATACTGATCTGGAAGATCGGAAAGACATTTTTTTTTGGCTATTCTTCGCGGATGGTTTCAGTACAAACATATTATCCCCTGCAGTTCTATATGGAAGCAACTCTGTGAATGGCAATATAATATTTGATGGAATACAGTGACCAATTTTTGAAGGTCTAGCATATTTCAGGAAAAATACTGATGGCGCTCTTATAAAGGATGTATATATAGGCCTATGTCTTTTCGTTTCTTTCGCAGTTTCCATATTTGACTTGTTTATCTGACTAAATTCGACCAGTTTACTGTTCCTGTCTCATAGACCGTACCCCACCCACCCCGCCCCTTGTGCAGACTACTGTGCCCACCCCCCCCCCCCCCGATACAAATATCCTAGCTGGTATGCATGAGCGAGCCTCCCAGATCCCAACAGATCCTTGCATTGCTTTTTACGCGTTCCTTGTGCTAATCAATATACGCGATATCTTTACCATTGAGATTGAAAAGGTGTGGGGGGGGGGGGGTAAGCCAGGGGCATGGGCTGGTTAACTCTCAGCTGATTATAAAAACACCCACGAGTGAACCATTTTCTCACGACTGACAATGGATAGGGGATGGTCTTCCCCTTAGCTCCCCCCCCCCCTCCTCCATACCATCACATTGCCTATGCCACTCATCAAATACATATACTCGTTGCTTTGTTTATATGTCTGATCAGCTTTAGTATTAATCTTGTCTTCTTCTTATTCTTTTCAAACTTTAACGTAGGCTCTTTATCCTAACACTGTGGCAGCCAGTGCCCTTAACTACCATATCGTTGGGTACAGCTTGGGAGCTCATGTTGCTGGGTACGCAGGCGAGCGTCAAGCCGGTCTTGCTAGAATAACAGGTATATACAAATAACACAGTATTACAACTTCAGGGTATAATCACAAAGATTCAATGGTTTTTCCATTACTGGCATTGATAAATCTCATATAGAAACATCTTTCATGGTATCTATAAATTGACAGTTTTCCTATTTTCAAGGAAGTATTATGTTAACCATGTTGACATTGAAACCAACGTTCATAGTTTTAACAGGCTAAATATTTTAGATTCAACATTTGCAAAACCCTATCTCTATTACAGAAAAACTAACATTGTAATTAATAGAGTAAAACAACCAAAATACCAAGCGTAGATGTGGCTCGATGACGTCATATTTAGACTTGATCAAGTCTTCAGCCTTGCGTATGAAGGAATATTAAGTCCGTGATATATGCCAAATGGAATACGATTTCTCCTTACCTGTTTAGGGGACATTGCTATAATGACAATGATCGCTGTAGCTGTAGCCTGGTGGCCAATTGGCTAAGGCTTCGGACTCGTGATCCAAGGATTGCTGGTTCGATTCCTGCCTAATTCATTACGTGATGTCCTTGGGCAAGATGCTTTATCTCACTTGCCTCTCTCCACCCAGGGGTTAAATGGGTACATATGAGGTAACTTGTCATTGGGCGCAGTAAATAACTGCTGCCGACTATAGAGGGATTGTCTCTGGGACAGGTTATCATTGACCAGGGGTAATATAATGTCTGTAAAGCGCTTTGAGACCTATCGCTGGTATAAAGTGCTATATAAAAAGCAAATATGATTTTATTATTATTGTAGATCTATAATTATAGTCCGGTTTGGGGTCTCCTGTTAGTTTCTAAACAAATTATCAACATTTTGAATATTATCACATTAACCAGACTGAATTTGTCGAACTTCTCTCTAGGATTGGACCCATCGAAACCTTATTTTGAAAATACAGCCACGCAGGTCCGTCTGGATCCGACCGATGCTACCTTTGTAGATGTGTACCACACGGACGTGTCCCCTTTGCTACAGCGAGGTAAGTCAAAGGTCAAGTATATTAACATTTTTCAGGAGTATGGGCGTCATCACAGTTAGTTGTGCGATTAATAATCCTTACCACCGTAAAAAGAAAAGAAAGTTTTCTCATAATAACTAAATAAATGTTATGCTTTGCCACCTACGAAAGGCCGCATCTCCGCCCAAAACAACCTCTACTTTTCTAACTCGAGTTGTGTCAGTCCACATGACGTAAGACGCCACCAGCTTGACAATAAACCCTGACCTCTTATGGCCCCACCCACTTCTATTTTATGTTTCTTCTTTTTGAATAACGACTACCAGCCACCCTTCCCCTGCTCCGGGGTTCCCACTTACTTTTTACTTTTTAGTAGGGCGGTTACTTAAATTTCTTATCGAAATCTATTCACTCAACAGAATTCCCTTGTACAACTGTTACCCTGCCCAATAAACACACGCGCAATCAAGCTCACACATAAACAGAAAGGCAAATAAAAATAAAGGCCATTCAAATATTCAGTTGCACACCCCTTTACATTCAGAATATAAATTAGTCACTTTCTAAGGTCACCAGAGCATAAATTCCCTTCCTCTCAACCTGGGGTACCGCGAACCTCTAGGGGGTCCGGGAAGATTTGGGTACAGATCCGACTGAAGGGACAATTACTATGCTACCGGGGACCACTTTTCAAGTCTTGAGTTTTTCTTCAAGTAGGCCTATATTAAAATTGTTTATCCCATATTCCCCTGTGTCAATCGTGACTTACCCCGGACGCGAGGCTGTAGTAGATCATCCATAGAACAACCCTCCTTCATCTGGTCTGACGGCGCTGCAAACCAAACTCATAATGCATACTTTCCTCTCCAAGGTTATGGCATGTACCAAGCAGTGGGTCACGTTGACTTCTATCCTAACGCTGGAACAGATCAACCGGGGTGCGACTCTTCAGTAACCGAAAGTCTCCCGTTGAATAGCGGTGGTGTTTACGATGGTAGGTCTAAGTGTCAAGAACGTGCAGTAGGCCTAAGCTTTTTAACCTAAGCTTTTAATTTATGAGGGTGTGAATACAACCTGTATAGTTTCGTTATAAAGGGGAAAGGTGACATACAAAGGCTTATAGCAGTCAAGTCAACTTGAAATATGTTAGTAGTAACAAAACTGGCTTTGGTGTAAAGACACACAATAAATAGGTCTAAAAAGAAATGACCGGGCGCGTAGCGAGGAATTTACTAAGGGAGGGGCAAACCTGTATCAGAGCCGTAGATTCGGCATTGGAAACTATCTAAGCGTAGCGCCACCATCAGTTGGCGCGAAGCGTCTACAAGAAAATTTTGGCCGAAAATGCCTCCCAGATCGCTGGAAATGGCACATCCCAGGCCTTGGAGGTTGCATCTAGGCATTTTCTATATTGAAATTACTAGCGATATCAGAAAAAAAAAACTGGCTACGCGCCTGGAAATGACACCGTCTCAGGTGTACACGTTTTATACAATTATCACAATCAACGGTCGTAACGCTACATAGCTCTGTTGTGGTTTTAGCACACAAAGTTGTAACTGTACAATCTTAATTATGCTTATATTTCTTTTCTTTTTCTTTCAGTTTATTTTGGTTTTCTTTTGTAGAAACTGCTGCATATTAATTAACATGTCATAACAATACAGCTTATTGTAGACTGACTGATTACCAACCTTCATATAAAATGATGAATCAAGAAACGAAACGAGGACCTTCAGCGTTGATTGAGAGGGCGCTGTCATATATTGGTCCTGCGCATGATCTATTCCGTTTACAGATTTCCAAAGATTTCGTATAGCGCCGTTAACATATCTCGTCTTCATTAATTACGAGATGAATCGCATGCATAAGTCTTGTATTCTCCATTTCAGAGACTTTGAAATAACTAGAACTGCATTTGCCCGCAAATACGCAGTATTGTAGTAGCGCGTGGAGTGCTTGCAGTATTAGGAAGAACTTTTCGGTTGTTCATGGTGTTTTTTTTTGGGGGGGCGGACAACACACCAGGGAGTATAGTCATGTAGGTACTTACAAAGCCTGAAACTGCAAATGTACAGAGACTATATGAAACTTGCAGTTTCAACGTCCAGTCATGTAGGTATCGTTCACTTGGCCAGTAATGGCAATATTGTAGCGCACATGCGCACTACAATAACTAGAACTGGCGCTCAGTTAACCGGATGTGAAAATACCTCAAAGAAGTTTTCTGATTGGTCGACGACAAGACGCGTGTTAAGTTGCCAAACGAACGGTGGACAACCTTTCGCCGCTAAAATGTGCTAGTTGTGAGTGGTAAAAACCAAAACGTTAGCTCTAATGATTTCGTCACACTTTGTGTGGATTATGGAATGTGCAGGTATTTAGCCCAGAAGTGTCCGTCAGAGGTTCCCTTCTCGCGGAACTAGTTTCAAGTCTGTTGATTAAGGGCCGTGACAGGAGATCTCCAATATTCTTTTCTATGCTAACATAAACAGTAGAAAATTTTTCGATGAGTTTCGATGCAAAACAGGAATATTGTTTATTATTAGCAAGTTAATGTTTATTCAGTGAATAAACCTAGTTTCCCTTATCGTTATACTTGGTGACCTTGTATCTTATAATTTCTTTAGATATTTAAGAATTTAAAATGAGAAATATTCAAGAAAGGGGGGAAGGGGGAGAAAGAATACGACTAGCCTCTATATCATAGGACACGAGAATAATATTGGGTTTGCTCCTTTTTATTGACAGGGGGTATTATTTTTGTTGCATGCAATCACAAGAGGGCGCATGAAATTTTTATTGAGACTATCTATCATTACGGAACATCTGATCAACTGTTGGCCTTCCCTACTGCCGCGATAAACATGACCGATTATTTCCGACTTTTTGAAACCTTGCCACCTGGTATTGAAATGGGAATAAATGCTGTACTCGACCCAGCGACACTTGGTATTCCGTATCAACGAGCAACCAGGCCAACGACCGCCTACGGTGAGTTCAGTGTTATCATGTTCAACACATACATGTTTGGTACGGTACCTGACCTATATCTAGTGTTGTCGACCCCCCAAAAAAACAAAAGTTGTGTAAAAGTTAGTTGGCCTGACGTTATACGATCCTAATGGATAAGCAGTTTGCTAACAGTTTTGTTTTATTTAAAAAAAAATGAAAGATTAATAATATAGCAACGACGGACTGGCTTACGGGTTTACATCAGCTCGGAACATCTGCGCCACTGGTTCCGACACGACGAAGGCGCCGGCAGGTCTAGGCACCGACAGTGCCAATCTCTTCTTAGTTCCTTCTAGTTCCAGCATGAGCACCAAATGCTTGTTTAAAGAACCCGATGGCGCCGGTTGGATTCAGAGGCGGCAAGGTCCAGGTCGGAACCAGGAGATAATTATATTACCTGGACCCTTTTTTTTCACTCTTCATATTTGTTTATTATTAAAATACTACTAAACAATCTATTTAAACTCCAAAATCGTATTATTCGTAAAATAAGCCATACCGATTATCGTAAACATACTGTTCCTCTATTTATGGATCTAAATACACTGACTCTTTATGATTTGTACAAGTACCAATTAGGAAGTGTTC